>NC_069002.1:22528272-22530489 GCF_001194135.2 Octopus bimaculoides
GGATGCCCTTCCTAACGCCAACCACTCAGAGAGTGTAGTGGGTGCTTTGTAGATACTATTTTTTTGTCTGTGTTGGCAACTTGTAATTTTCATCCATTTTCTCATGAGGAGATTTTGATGTTGCTGCAGTCGTTGTTTCACCCAAGGTCAAGCAGATTTATGGCCAAAGGTGTGACCAGAGGATGCACTGTCCAACGTATCCTTTTAAATGATAAAGGGTGATTTAGGAGAGATTTGGCTGCTGTTACTTGCAGGTTGTATGACTGCATAAATGCTCTTGCTTTCATTGTTGGAGTATCTCCCTTCTTACTGTTAGTAACCAGTAGAAACTATATTTTTGCCAGTCAGTTTGACTAAGATTTGAACTTTTGATCTTGTAGTCAATAGTGCAGAAGCTTGACCTCACAATCATTATTCCTCATTTACATGATGCTGTAAATAAGCAAATGGATTCTTGGGGCAATTAGTAAGTTGATTTCAAAGTGTCTTGTTTCTACAGAGTTACGATGAGAGAAGCCATGTGATTGGGGACAATACAAAGGATTTTGAGTTTCCTTACAGATTGAAAGATGCTGCCTTCTGTGTGTGCATGTGAAAGAGAGAAAGAAAGTGTGTGTGTGTGTGTGTGTGTGTGAGTGCGTGCATGCGTAAAAGACAAAATGAAGCAATTCTTTGAGAGACTAACATTATTTTCCATTTACCCAAGGTAGTTAAATACCAGTGATAACTTGTTGTAGATCCAGTTGGTTAATATAGATTTGGCCAAATGTAAGGAACCATCATTATCAATTAACATTATTATTACTGTTGCTGTTTTTGTTTTTCCATGCTAGTTCAGCGTTGGTGACGAGAAGGTCATATGGGTGTAAAAAACTTATTTCAAATAAAATCTCCATCCAACACATGTGTTGGATGGAGATTTTATTTGAAATAAGTTTTTTACACCCATATGACCTTCTCGTCACCAACGCTGAACTGTTTTTCCAGTAAAAGTTTGTACAATGCAGTAACAATTCTGCCAGCTCAATACCTTAATAATAATAATAATAATAATAATAAAAGACCTGGAAATAGAGATAACTCGAATGTGGAATCTAAAAACAGAAACAATTCCTATCATAGTAGGTGCCTTAGGTATAATAAAAAAATATTCAGACAAATACATAACAAAAATAGCAGGACTTACAAATATATATAACATACAGAAAATTGCACTACTGGGTACTGCACACATTCTACGCAAAACACTTTCAATACAGTAAACATAAGAGCACCACAGCAAACCACAGCACATACCCAAGGCGCACAGAGCTGCGCTCGGTAGTGAAGTGAAAGCACATTATAAAAATAAAACTACTGAATAATAATAATAATTTCTTTTCTGTAGCAATAACTGCACATAACATTAAAAATAAATTAGTTAATTTCTTAAATGCTCTCAATCCCTAGAGATCTATTGTAGTGTCGCATCTCTTAGCAACTGGCATTAATATAAGTATACACATAGAAACAGCTGAAAATTAGGTTAGTAATCAGGTGATTGGAGACCAATGACCCAAATTACAGTCAATTAAATTATTAAGTTGACAAATATAACACACAATAAAATTCTACTGAAGTGTGAATATGGAAAACACTAAAAATAGAAGAAAAAACAACTGAATTCTCGCAACGAAGGAACTCTATAATTTTCATACCTAAAATAATATAATATAGACATGAAGAAAAAAAAAAGGATTGCTAAAAACAATAAACAAAAACACAAAACACACTTTGTGATTGAAGCAGATGTGTATGGGTGTTTGTATACTGGGCTGTGTGTTGTGTTCTTGAGCAAGACACTTTATTTTACGTTGCTCCAGCTGGAGAAATGAGTTGCGACATTACTGGTGCTAAGCTGTATCAGACTTTGCCTTTTCCTTGGATAACATTGGGGGCACGGAGAGAGGAGACTGGTATGCAAGGGCAACTGCTGGTCTTCCATAAACAACCTTGCTTGGACTTGTGCTGAGGAAGAGAACTTTCTAGGTGCAATCCCATGGTCATTTATGATCAAAGGAGGTCTTTATTATTTTTTTTTATAAATGTGTGTGTGTGTGTGTATGTATGTATGTATGTATGTATGTATGTATATATATATATCATCATTTAACATCTGCTTTCCACGTTAGCATAAGTTAGACGGCTTAACTGGAAGTGGTAAGCCAGAGATCTACA
>NC_069002.1:22530771-22531694 GCF_001194135.2 Octopus bimaculoides
ATATATATATATATATATATATATAATCAAAACAAATGGAGAAACAAACAGAACAAGGAAAAAACAACAATGCAAGGACATGGTACACGCAAAGTACCATGCTAGGGAAGGAAAGGGTGTTTTACGTTTCGAGCAGAGCTCTTCTTCAGAAACAGGAGACAGAGGAAAGTCCAAAAGAAAAGATATCTATCCATCTTTTCTACCCACCATTCCGGGGTGGGTCAGAGTGGGTAGAGTCCTCTGGCGTTTCCTCTTTAGGGTCCTGACAGAAACAACCTCCATTAGACTTTCTGGTTGGATTCTCAAGCATGATTAACTGAGACTATCCATCTCGTTCTTCGTCAACCCTTAGGTCACCAGCCAGTAGGTACAGCTTGAAAAATCTATCTTGTGATCCTTTATCTGTGATTTTCTAATCACAAGTCCATAGTAATGAAGTCGTGATCTCTCAATGCAGAAGAACAGTGACTCAACCTGGAGAAATTCCCTGATTTCTAAGCTATGCACCTTGTTGAGTAACATTACTTCAGAGAGCAATGTCTGCACATATACACAAAGTGAAGATGCATGGCACAATGGTTAGAGTGTCAGCCATGAGATAGTGAGTTCAATTCTCGGACTGGGCTGTGTGTTGTGTTCTTGAGCAAGACACTATTTTACGTTGCTCCAGCTGTAGAAATGAGTTGCGACATTACTGGTGCTAAGCTGTATCAGACTTTGCCTTTTCCATGGATAACATTGGGGGCACGGAGAGAGGAGACTGGTATGCATGGGCAACTGCTGGTCTTCCATAAACAACCTTGTCTGGACTTGTGGTGAAGAGGGGAACTTTCTAGGTGCAATCCCATGGTCATTTATGACCAAAGGAGGTCTTTATTCTTTTTTTTATAAATGTGTGTGTGTGTGTGTGTGTGTGTGTGTGT
>NC_069002.1:22532775-22534233 GCF_001194135.2 Octopus bimaculoides
CATCCTTTCGGGGTCGATAAATTAAGTACCAGTTTCGCACTGGGGTCGATGTAATCGACTTAATCCCTTTGTCTGTCCTTGTTTGTCACCTCTATGTTTAGCTCCTTGTGGGCAATAAAGAAATAAAAGAAATAAGACAGTGTGTGAGAGAGAATCGTGATGTCGTGGGAGAGAAATGTGTTCGCATGGATGATGGTACGCTTGCACTAAACGAGGCTGCAAAGAAAGAGGTATGGAGACGTCACTACGAAAGATTGCTCAATAAAGAGAATGAATAGGAGAAAGAGAGTCTGCCGAATGTCGACCCAACAGAGGGACCAGCTATCAGAGTTGACAGTACCATGGTGGACAAAGCAATTAAGAGTATGAAGACAGGGAAGGCCCAGGGTCCATCAGGAATCACTGCAGAGATGCTCAAAATATCTGGCAGTGTCAGCTATAGCCTAGTCACCTGTATTGTTAACCAGGTGATACACGAAGGAGTCATACCCAATGACTGGTGTAGCAGCACAATAGTCAACTGCTACAAAGGTAAAGGTGACGCTTTAGACACAAACAATTACAGAGGTATCAAGTTGTTGGACCAGGTAATGAATGTCACAGAGAGGGTCATAGCCCAACAAATTGGGGAGAGAGTCAGTTTAAATGAGATGCAATTTGGGCTCGTTCCAGGAAAAAGTACCACTGATGCTATATTTCTGGTAAGACAGCTGCAGGAGAAATACCTAGCCAAAGATAAACCTCTGTACCTGGCTTTCGTTGACATGGAGAAAGCCTTTGACAGGGTCCCCCACTCCCTTATCTCGTGGCCAATGAGGAAACTAGGGATAGATGAATGGTTAGTGAGAGCTGTGCAAGCCATGTACAGGGACGCTGTCAGTAAGGTGAGGGTTGGTAACGAGTACAGCGAAAAATTCCAGGTAGAGGTAGGGGTCCACCAAGGTTCTGTCCTCAGCCCCCTCCTATTTATCATAGTCCTCCAGGCAATAACACAGGAATTCAAGACGAGATGCCCCTGGGAGCTCCTCTATGCTGATGACCTTGATCTAATTGCTGAGTCACTATCAGAACTAGAGGAGAAGTTTCAGATGTGGAAGCAAGGACTAGAACTGAAGGGCCTTAGAGTCAACCTATCTAAAACCAAAGACCTAATAAGTAGGAAGGTAGACAAAACACAAACACCTTCAGGTAGATGGCCCTGCTCAATCTGTAGAAAAGGCGTAGGCAGAAACTCTATAAGATGCACCAAGTGCAAGCTTTGGACACATAAGAGGTTCAGCAATATCAAAGGAAGGTTAACTAGGAAGTTAGTTTTTGTATGTAGCAGATGTTCAGGAGCAATAAACACTGTGAATGTGCAGAAAACAACTTCTGCCACATTCCAGGGAGAAAAACTAGACGTAGTTGATAGCTTCCGCTATCTAGGTGACCAAGTTAGTAGTGGGAGAGGGTGCGCTG
>NC_069002.1:22534676-22538266 GCF_001194135.2 Octopus bimaculoides
GAGAGACGATTGCGCTGGTATGGCCATGTGGCGAGAATGGATGACGATAGCTGTGTGAAAAAGTGCCACTCCCTAGCAGTTGAGGGAACCTGTGGAAGAGGTAGACCCAGGAAGACCTGGGATGAGGTGGTGAGGCACGACCTTTGAACATTGGGCCTCACTGAGGCGATGACTTCTGACCGAGACCTTTGGAAATATGCTGTGCGTGAGAAGACTCGGCAAGCCAAGTGAGACCTAAATCCAAGGCCTCCGCCAGGGCTGTAACCAGCCCACTTATTCGTACCTTCCTTCATTGGACACAAAACTCCACTTGCGAAGACCTGTTTAGGCAAGTGAAATTGGAATCGAAATCGAACTAAATTCAACGACTGGCACCCATGCCAACGTCGTCTCCTTCATTGGACACGAAACTCGGCTTGTGAAGACCTGTTGGGGCAAGCGAAAGCGAAATCGTGATGGCACCTGTGCCCAGCGTTGTCTTCCTGGCACTTGTGCCAGTGGACTGGCTCCTATGCATGACACGAAACTCGGCTTGTGAAGACCTGTTGGGGAAAGCGAAAGCAAAATCGTGATGACACCTGTGCCCAGCGTCGCTTTCCTGGCACTTGTGCCGGTGGCACATGTAAAGACATTCGAGCGAGATCATGCCAGTGCCGCTGGACTGGCTCCTGTGCAGGTGGCATGTAAAATACACCATTTTGAGCATGGCTGTTGCCAGTACCACCTGACTGGCCTTCGTGCCGGTGGCACGTAAAAGCACCCACTATACTCTTGGAGTGGTTGGCATTAGGAAGGGCATCCAGCTGTAGAAACTCTGCCAAATCAGATTGGAGCCTGGTGTAGCCATCTGGTGCACCAGTCCTCAGTCAAATCGTCCAACCCATGCTAGCATGGAAAGCGGACGTTAAACGATGAAGATGATCACATATATACACACACACACATATATATATCTATATATACAGCTCCTTCAGTCCCAACTACACTATCAGATGTAAAAGCAAGGTGGCCAGGTGGATAACATTTTGATATAGCTGCCCTTCAGTTATAAGTTCAAGTCTACTGCATGTGTTGAAAGGAGTGTGTGTGTGTGGGGGGGGGAATGAATTCCAGGCATTCAGTCTTTATCAATCATCATCATCGTTTAATGTCTAGATTCCATGCTGGCATGGGTCAAATGAGTCGATAGGACCTAAAGAGTTCAAGGACTGTGCCTTGTGTGCCAAAGTTTGCTGTCCATGGTTTCTATGATTGGATGAACTTCCTAATGCCAACCCCTTAACAGCAAGTGTTGGGTGCTTGTCAAACCACTTGCACTACTGAGGTCACCAGGCAGCTTGCTGGAGTTTGAACCCTGGGAGGGGTGAAGTATCATGTCATGCTAGGGGACAAGGAGTTAAAGTATGATAAGAGGGGTGGGCAGAGTAGGTTCTTGTTGAGGACCTGCATAGCTAGTAACATTTAGGAGGAGAAAAGAGAAAATGAAAGAAAAACAGTTTCTTTTTTTTGACACAGGACCAACTATTTTTAGAGAGGGGATGAATCAGCACATCAGACTCCAATCCTAGACAGGGGTTTTATCATCCTTAGAAGAATAAAAGATTTGAATTCAGAATGTGAAGAGCCAGAAGAAATGGTGCAAGACATTTTGTCCAACATTCCAGCCAATACACCATTGTAATACAAGAAAAAATACAAAAACCAAAAAGATATTAGCAAATCAAAAGAATAAAAACCCCCATATTTAATGCTCTCTCTTGCAAAACCAGAAAGATATGCTGGGATTCAAATAAAATCCTTCAACCAATCAAGATTTCCTACATAAATAGTATCCAAATATTCTGGCAATATCTTTTGTGAAAATGATTGCAGTATAGAAGAGACATGTTAGCTATACAAAAACACTGAGAGACTGTTAATATCACTTAAACATTTATTTGTTATTTGGTGTCCAACTTTTTGGCTGCTCAATACTATGACTTAGTCACTGATAAGATTATACTGCATCTCCAGGTTACAATTTGTACAACAAAACCTTGGACATCAAACAACAGATAATAAATGTTTAAGTGATGTTAACAGTCTCTGTGTGTTTCTGAATGACTAATATGTCTTCCATGTAGCAAGCTGGTAGAATTGTTAACAAGCTGGGTGAAATGCTTAGCTGTATTTCATCTGCCATTACATACTGAGTTCAAATTCCACCGATGTCGACTTTGCCTTTCATCCTTTCAAGGTTGATGTAATCTCTTTGTATGTCCTTGTTTGCCCACTCTATGTTTATCCCCAGGTGGGCAATAAAGAAATAAATATGTCTTCCATGCTGTAATCGCTTTAGTTTCAACACATGGTTTCAGATCAAATCACTTACTTGGTGAGTGCACCTTTTGTTAAAAAAAAAATACAAAATGAAAAATAAAATAAACAACCGCACCTATATTTAAGATGATCTGGTTCATTCTCTACACCAAACAACAGTATCTATATACCTATGTTAGTTTAACTGTCAGTGCCAAATAATAATACATTTATGTTGAACAATTTCTAACATTTCAACTGGAATATTAAATACACTCAAACTACACACAAAATGTCTGTTAGACAAAACCATACTCAAGGGAACAGACACGGTAGGGTGGTCGAGAAGCAGACTTTACAACTATGTGCTTTTGAGTTCAATCCCACTTACCGTGCTTTGGACAAGAGTTTTGTGTGACAGCCTAGGGTCAACCAAAACCTTGAGTGAAATTTGGTAGAAGGAAATTGTGCAGAAACTTGCAGGAGGGACCATTCCCATCCTTTGGTGATGGACAATTCATACACTGACCCTTGAGCCCTTTTAGCAGAGCTCAGTCTTCTACAAGCATTTGAAGTAGGACTTCAGTTCTGACTAATACAGTTATTTTCTTCTCCTACATATTCAACTGCTACAGTGTATAACCCCTGGTCCCCACACCACCAACACCCTGTCACCTTGATCCCTCTTTCTCATTGACTCATATTTTTGTGTTTCCTTAACAACCACCAGAGAAAATTTACAATAATTTCAACCAAGCATCAATAACATGAACCCCCAACCACCCACCACCTCCACAACACACACACTTGCAGTCCAGAAATATTTTGAATGTAGCCATTTGCTGCCTCCTACTTCAAACTAAAATGTGTAAATGAAAAGCTGAAAACACTTGAATCATGAGTCACCACAGACCAAAGTGCTTGCCCTCCCCCTTCTCCCCACACCCTTCACTAAGTCTTATATTTGTTTAGCCATAATACCACGGGTTGGTGGGATTTCAATATATCTGTCAAATATACACCACAAATCTCTGCACGGTATCTGCTGCAATTTTTACAACTGAACAGTCCAACAGATAGAGAATTTATTCACAAGGCTTTGGCCAGACCAGGAATATAGTAGATGCTTGTGCCAACAAAGGTGCTCTGCAGGGGACTGAACCTGAAATTATATGGCTGTTAAGTGTACATCTTAACTACATGGCCATGCTGCTGCCTAATAATTTTTATTTTTATATTTGTGTGTGTGTGTGTGTGTGTGTGTGTGTGTGTGTGTGTGTGTGTGTGTGTGT
>NC_069002.1:22538395-22543187 GCF_001194135.2 Octopus bimaculoides
ATGTATGTACACACGGCTGTGTGGTAAGAAGCTTGCTTCACAACCACATGGTTCCAGGTTCAGTCTCACTGCATGGCACCTTGGGCAAGTGTTTTCTACTATAGCCTCAGGCCAACTAAAGTTTTGAGTGGATCTGGTAGATGGAAATTGAAAGAAGTCCATTGTATATATGTATCTATGTGTTCATCCCCCACACCACCACTACCACTTGACAACAGGTTACACTCCCATAACTTAGTGGTTCAGCAAAAGAGACAGATAGAATAAGTACCAGGCTTATAAGAAGTATTAGGGTTGATGTATTCAATTGAAAATCTTTCAAGGTGGTGCCCCAGCATGACCGCAGTCTAATAACTAAAACAACACACACACACACACACACACATATATGTAGTTGAGGAGAGAGAGAATCAATTGCTTTCAGTTCTGGAACAAAGTGTTCTGAAAACCTGATGCCAAAGACTATATAAACCAATCGAAAAAGAACAAGACAAGATGCTGCTGGTTCAATGGTAAACAACACAATTAAACTACTCCCTGTCTATTGCATCTAGACATAAATAAATATAATTCATAACAAAGAAATGTTGCCTACACAGCACAAGTCCATCAACTCCACACTGTCATAGCGAAAATAAATTACTGAACGTTAAAAACAATGTAAATGAAAAGCAAACAAAGAAACCTGATCATAAATGGTTTTGTAACTAAGCTGGCCTGTTGGCCAGTGTACAACGCCACAGCAACACCTAATGTCTCCTCCCTTGCTGCCAATGCCTGATAACGAAGGAGTCTGGTTGCTAAATAAAGCCTGAATTTGTCACATACAAAAATGGCACATATACAAAAAAAAAACACATCAGACTGCTTTCCATTTATACAAGCTGTGTGGTTAAAAAAGCTTGCCTATAAAGTATGTCACTTCAAGTTTGGTCCCACAATGTGACATCTCTCTCACAAACGTCTATTACTGCAGTCTCAGTCTGATCAACTGCCTTATCAGTGAATTTCATGGACAGAAACTATTTGTAAGCCACTCACTCTCTCTCTCTCACACACACACACACACAAATATATACAGCTGTGTCTGTTTACTTCCACAGATGTTCACACTGACACCATTTAAGCAACAGTGATAGTGTTTATGTTCCTTGTAAACAAAAACTCCATCAGCTCAGTGAAGTTGTGGAATAAAATAACTTAGTTGAAAAATGAATACGCATCAGTGTCGGAAAGGGCATCTGGCCATAGAATATTGCCTCAACATGTCTCACCCAACGCATGTAATCATAGAAAAAACAGATACAAAAATGATCATGGTGATCATCTTCATTTAATGTCCTCCCGTCCATGATGGCACGGGTTGAATGGTTGAACAGAAGATAGTAAGCCAGAAGACTGTGCCAAGCTCAATTATCAGCCTTGGTATGGTTTCTATGACTGGATGTCCTTTCTAACACCAACCACTTTACAGAGTGTACTGCTTTTTACACGGTACCATCACCGACAGGTCGCCAAGTAATTTGCAAGACACCCCTCAACTGAAACAGGTTTCATGCCCAGTGGGACAGAAATAGGTGTCTCACAGTAGAGGAAATTCATGGCTCCGTCAGTAGGAGAGAGAGGGAGAGAGAGAGAAAGGAAAGTGAAGAAGATGTGTTGGAGTGAATCCTCAAGTTACAGGGAAGTGCTGATATCTACATAACTAGAACCAGTGAAGAGTGGAGTGAAACAGGTTTCCGCATCAGGTAGGGAGCAGACAACAAATGGAATGAGCGTGACAAGGGGTAAAGAAGAAAGGAATGGGCAAAATGTTAATAGTATCATCATCATCTACCTCATTTGATGATGAAGGTAAGTTAGAAGAAAAATCTTCATCCCTGCATTTGCAACTTGATTTCTCCTATCAATAAGGGCCGTTTATACTTGGGCATATCCGTTGATGATGGCCAGATCCATGTAAAATTTTTGAAACATTAATTGATGATATCTGTGGTTTAAGGGAGTTAAGCCTTTCATACAGTCATACCTTACCCAATTCAATGTGATCTATGTTCAAACCAGCCCAGATCCAGCTACCCTCTCTTAAAATATACAGTTACATCATCAAAATCTCAAAACCATGAGATAATACATGATTAGATCAAAAACAGTGTGAACAAATAAGCACTAGATAGAGTAATCTTTTATTCCTAACCCTTTATTGTTCAGACTGGCTAAAACTGGCTGAAAATAATCCCAGTTTATTTGTTCGAATCAGCCAAATCCGGTCATATCTGATTCCTCTACGAAGCTGCTAAAAAAATAAATAAACAAATCACATTATTGAATTCCGCCTTTGTTCAAGTGAAAATATTGTGAAATTTTTTAGACTTTTTGGCTTTTTCAATGTCTGAAACGAAGTGTACATTTTAGTTTTTAATGATGGCGTCAACAAGTAGTGATTCCAACAGGTGTACTTCCTAAAATTTTGTCATTCCGACTTTGAAAGTTTTATTCTTGATGATGTACAAAATATAATCAAAAATAACAGTGATTTGTCTTCAGACGAATCTGATATTGATATTTACAAATCTTCATCAGATGAGAAAGATTTTGATAATGGAAGAGATGAAAATGATATTGAAAACATTACAGCAACATAGTTGAAAATTACTACATCAACCACAATTCCTGATTTCATAGAAAAAACTCATCCACAACATTATAACTCCTGATGTTCAACTATTGGACTATTCATTTTTATTTTTACTGAAAAGTTCTTTCTAAACTATTGCAGAGGAAACAAATAAATATGTTCAATGCATAATTTCTATCCGTGGATGACCCAAACCACTATGGTGGCTAACTGATACTGTGGAAATGCAAGTTTTTTTTTACTATAAACATTTTATGTACTGGTTCAAAAGTTATAGGATGGGGAAGAATTCTGAAGAAATACCATTGTTTATGTAAGAAGCCACAAGGTACCTCTACCACCAAAAGACAATTCGAAAATTTCAGGTTGACATCACATCTCAGTTATGTGAGGGCTTTTCTTCCAGAAAGCACAGAACAGGGAGAAAAGCAAAATTAACTGAGTTGGATGTCAACAGAGAAAATATTGACTTCCATAAAGTGGCAAAAATGGAAGGAAAAATGTTTGCAGATTGTGTTTGCTGCATAAAAGAAAAACTGTGAAAGGATATCAGGTCGAGACCTCATCTATGTGTGTTCATTTTGCAAAGTGTCCTTGTGTAAACGGTGCTTTGGACAGTTTCACAATAGTAATATGACATGACTATATTTTGTTGTTTGTTAGTAATACTATCATATATTCATTTAATTTTATTACAATATGTGAAAATGAGAAATACATATTAATTTTCAGTATGTTACATACCTGTATTCACCTTTGTCTCACTTGTTAATGAGGTTTTTTTTTTATTAGGTACATTCTGTTATGTAAATGTACTCATTAAATTGTATAGGAGTACATATCCAATGGTATATTGACTAGTAAAAGAGTTTTGTACTTTATTTTCAATGAAAATGTTTGAATGAAAAATGGAGAAAGAATAAAATCTTGTACTAATTACATCTGTATTTTAATATATACCTCAACTTGAAAAGTGGCAAAACTGTTGCAGTTGACATCTGGGATAATTTTAGTAACAAATCAAACAGGTAAGATGCATTAAGAATTTCAATTTTAGTGTTTATCCATAATGTTATTGCTTTTACACCTATTAATTAAATTTACCTGCTCATAGAAGTCAAATTTATTAAGAAAGATCAGCTAAAATTACATAACTATAAATCACTGGTATATGAGCATCCACTGATAATATTTCAAATCTGTATGTAAAAAGATTAACATAGTTACAAGCAAATATTGTGGACATCCCTCTTGAACCTGAATAATTCAAAATAATGTGAAGAAATAAGCATTACATTTGACAGATTAATCTGAACACTAAAGGGTTAAATAAAAGGTTTCATAACAAGAGCCGCCTTCTTGTATTAATCAACAATGAAGTAAAATGTGGAAGAGAAAGCCATTTTTCAGTTATGCTAAACCCAATTGAAGGACCATCAGGGAATATTTAGGGAACAATGCCAGGCAACAGGACAAGATATGGAACTTCTCTTTTACTGGTCAAGCAAATTTGTACAAGCAGAGCTGTATCCTTTGCTCAATGGTATGACATAGTGGCTGACCTCTGTCCACAGCTCCAGGATACTTAGCTGGGAAATTGACACCTAGTGATTTGGTGGATTTCATTCATTTTTATATCAATATATTTTAAGAGTATTCTTTGAACTTGTCAATGAATATACACCAAATGTGGTACAAAAATCAATCAATCAATCTCACAAACAGTACAGTTTTGATTTATTGATGCAGTTACTATTTTCGCTTAACTCATCACCTTCAGAAAGCAACAGTGTAACTTTCTCACCCCACTCCCCGCTTCTCAATCAATTCCTACTCTACCTGACATTTATGCATTAACTATATTACTCTCAGCGGTCCCCTAGCACCCCTTCCAGTTTTAATCCCATCCCTACTTTATAAACCAGCTATAAACAATGTTGAATTAACCTAAAGAGACAAGTGAGACAACAGACAGAATGTTAATAACCGATAGAAATTAAAAATGAGAATATCAGGTTTAGATTAGTAAAATAGTGGAGGAGATATTATGTTGCTGTGGGCTCAAACTATGCAAGAAGCTAAAAAATTTTTTGACTAAAACACAACCGGGAACCTAAGTAAGGTGTGTGTAAAATTTGAATGAAATTGGTTGTG
>NC_069002.1:22543281-22559419 GCF_001194135.2 Octopus bimaculoides
TATATATATATATATATATATATATATATATATATTATTTACATCACTGAAGCTGTTGAGGAATACAAGATGATAAAATAACTGCCAGTAACCACTAGTAGATTTACAAGAGACTATTAGGTGAAAGATCAGTTTATTCTCAAAAAGTCACACCAATTAACTGTAATCAAGGTCCAATGGGTACCACACATTAATTAATTAGCAGGGCATTAAATAAGCAACTGAAGTGTTTTGATAGATTATTATTCCCTGAAAATCTTGTGGGTATTTCATTAACAAAGTTGTTAATGTTTAAGACCAGGTTAGACCTGATGAAACACATTCCAACCATAGCCATCTCATCTTTTCAGCAGACAGTGTATCAAGAAACTTGTTATTCTATACAGCTTTTCATGTTTTCAAGACAGTAATTTGAGATGTAATTTGAGAGATCTGGCTGCTATTTTTAGTAGACTGAACAGCCATACAGACACTCCTCTGGTTGGTTTATCTAGATGTTATTGTTGTGTAGCCATAGGTCATCCCCAATCAAACAATCCTATGACACACAAAGACAGTGCAATCCACAGCCCCACCATGAACACCACCACCATGCAGTGTCACAATCTGACCTTGGACTGTCTCTACAGTCTAATCTATTTCTTTTATACCCAAAAGTTCTATTCATGATTACAACAGACATGGTCATAGCTGATTCTTTACAATGTTAGGGTTTTTCATACCTGCACAATGTCTGGAGTTGGTGAAATCTTTAACGTTTCTCTATGCATGTGTTGCTTGGAGGTTTGTCTGGGCTAAAAGGGGGAAGCAGTGCTTTAGGTGGGTGGGGGGATGCAGTCATAATAGTAGTGACATGGAGTATTACATGTGCCTGCAGGTGATTTTTGTTACGTAGTGGCTCGGACTGCCAGCATAAACAAAATTTATTGCTGGAGTAAACCTTATTTAGAGGGTTATTAGTGGTGGTCTATGACTTATGATATTTTGATGAAGGGTGAGAGGACTGATGGAAATAAGTGAGAGAGATTTGTGTCTACAAATACTTGCTGATATGAATTTCAGAGCCTGTTGTTCAACAGTTCTAATCATACTTTCATTGATTTATCCACAAATCAATAAAAGGATATATTTTATGAATAAAAAAAGAAAAGTAAAAGGTTACTGAAAGGGCAGGGCTGGTGATCACAGCTGTTCCAGGGTGGCAACAAACCATTGTCAGACTGTCCCATGTGCAACAAAAGCCAAGTCTCTGACCACTTTAATATGGAGGAAACAGTGGAGGATTGGAATCACAAAATTGAACCAGAGAGAAGTGTGTGTGTGTGAGTGAATGAGTGAGTGGGTGTATTTAATGTAAACAGAAAGAAAGAGAGAGAGAGAGAAACAAGTGAAAATATAATAATCTTGACTCAACAATTCCTAGCAACAGGGAAAATAAATGCCAAACTCTACCAATAATATTGATTGAATGAACAACAGAATAAGCATGAAAGGAAATTATAGCATCAGGGTATATCTTCATGCATGTTGGGATATATTTATGCATGCATACAGAAGTGTGCATGTTATGCTAATGTGTGGGGTTGGGCAGAGGATGTGGCATAAGCTAATTCTTCATGACAACGCAAAGAAGAACTAGCAAATTTGGAAAGTAGAAAAAAAAAGTATGAAGAGTAAAAGGCATTTGTTTGACAGCAAATGGAAACCAGACAGTGAACACAGCAGCAAATGGCCCTGATGAAAATGGGTTTTGGTAGGTAGTATTACCCTCATTTGTTAAACATTGGGTGTATCTGAAAGAGAAGGCATGAGGAGAGGACTGATAGCCAGTAAATATTTCCAATGTACAAAACTTGTCCATATAATCTGTAAACCAGAATTATATTTGTACGACACCATGATCATCGCTTGAAATTACAGATATGAAGAATAAAATAAAGTCCTTTCACAAATACTAAGGACCCAAATGATCAGTGTTCAATTGAGATTTCTAAGTGAAGTATTTGGGGTCGATTAAATCAGTTATATCCTTGTCCAAAAATTATGATTACTACAGCAAGTGTACCTCTGATGTCAAAAATAACGAGTTATACTATTTATAGAAAAAAGTTGCATCTACTCAAAACAACGGATGGAGCCATTAATAAAGTGTCTTATGTAAAAACTTGACACTTTGTATGTAATACTAAAATATTATAGAATGATCTTAGCCAAAGGACGAAGACCAATAATTCACACATGTAATGGTTTATTTCCGTAGTCCAGTCTGAAAATTTTGAGTCACAATAATATATGTACACAGAGACATTTATCTGTCCAAAATGACAGCTTTTCTTGTTTGTAATATTTTTCACTGGCCAACAAAATGGACATCCACCCCAATTATTCTCTTGATATAATTAATATTGCTGTTACTATTGCTTATTAATCACTATCAACTGCAATTTTGTCCAGTGGATGGTCCAAGGCAGAGAGACATCAGTTGAAGACTTGAGACACCCGGATGGCCAGCAGAGTAGAAACAAACTGGCGATAAAATTTTTAGAGAGTCGTAATAGCTATGTGAACAGCCATAGTACTGAACACAAAGTAATAAAATATAGGATTAAAAAAGAAAAAAAAAAAGGCACTGGGTAAGTTTCGTTGAGAATAGTTCGGTCTTTCAAGTTTTAGGTTAGTCATGAGCAAACAATGGTCCGCGTGACTTTCTGAATGGTACAACAACAAAAAATTACCATAATTCTTTTCAGTGCTACAGCCCGCCTGATGATTATTGTCTCATGCGACCTGTTTCTCTTAAAAGGTTATCCATGCCTGTTCTAAAATACTTAGAACGAAAGATCCCCACTCATATCCCTCTAAACTATCCACGTTAACCGGCAATCGCAGCTATAAGGTACGAATGGAAACCGAACCCGCACTGCCAACTGTTTACCGATAGTTTATCATCATCAGACGGTGTGTGAACAATGCCGTATTACACAGCACACTCAACTGTGGGCGGGGCAGGGACGGATCAGTTTAGTTCGTACAACACACACACATGTGCAAGAAACAATATATGTGTGTATGTGTTCGTTCGTAAAGACAGAAATATATATAGTGAAACCGACAACGTCTGCCTTGTGCACGAGTGATGTCACATGACGTCAAGATTATAAATTCACAAGTCGAGCAGGGGAAAGACACACAGACAGACGGCTACACATACAAGACAGACAAACAGACGTACAGAGCGGCAAACTGACCACAGCTACCTCTACTGTTACGTTACACTCTACAATCCATTACGATAGTCAACAGTGTAGAGCAATCTGCAGTTTATACACGCTTACAAATCGATGTTAACATAGGTCTGAAGTTCAACATACATACGAGTGTGTGGGTGTGCATCCTTGTTAGCAGTATAGCTAATATTGCTCTACCAGTCAGTATACGTTATCAAATTCCTAAGAAACTATATGCGTGCGCGCGAGTGCATATACATACATACATACTTGTGTGTGTGTGTATAGAGTGGAGAAAGACACAAAAAATAAATTAAAAACATTAGTCTTGAAGACAGAAGACAAAGATATCTTCTTGGGGTGGTAAAAAACGGGCAGGAAGCGAAGACTAGAAAATTTTTTATTGACATAACCACTACTGATGATTCTCTCTCTCTATCTATCTATCTATCTACCTATCTCTCTTTCTATCTATCTACCTATCTCTCTTTCTTTCTCTGCTGACTAATCGATGACAGAGAACATGGTTACGATGAAATAAAAGGACGATGGAGGAGGTAGCAATTACATGTTAATGCGTGCCAACTTTCATCATTATTAATACGGTGACGGCGGCGGTAGTGACGGTGATAGTAGCTGTAATTAATAACAATTCTGTGTTGGCCACAAGGGCCGCAAATAATAGAAGTAAATACGAAACTACGAAAGTGGCGGCTGTTGCTAGTAGCAGTCGCCAGTGACACAATAAAACAGGAGATGATGGTGGTGGGGAATAGTATGACTAGGAGTAACATTGACCAGTTGGTGGTTTATGATAAATACGAGAACGGTTATTTAAGTTTCCAGTATTATCCATTAATATCCATGGCTATAATGAACGACCAGGAATAATTATAGTGTTTAAGGGAGAGTGAAAGACAACAGGCAAACAATAGATGTATGTATGCATGCATGTATGTATGTATGTATGTCAAAGTTTGTTTAGCGCACCGTCACCACACCCTCTTACTATTTCCTTTTTCTTTTTTAGAAACCCACATTTTTGGCCACAGAGATTCCGAATGTGTAAAAAAAATTAGTATTTCAAAATTTAATTCCCCCCCCCCCCGCCTAATTCTTCATTTGTGTATGTGTGGATAAGATGCACATGTACATATATGAGGGTGTGCTGAAAGTTGTTAGGGTTAGGGTCTATGAAGGAGTGGTGCTAGATCTGTGAAATCTTGCATGCATTAATTTCAACTCTTCTTATTAATAACTGCATTGTTTCTTTCCAGTTAAACTGACATCTCACTGTTCAAAAGAGACTTCAAAAGGAACTACTATCGATTTGTCTTACAAACTGACAAAATTTGGCATCGTGGTGTTATCAAGTACCTGCAGATAAATGGTTTAGCCTCCAAGGACATTCAAGTTGATATGGTTGCTACATTTGGGGATGACCACTCCTGCTTTATCAATAGTGTAAAAGTGGACAGCTGAATTTAGGAGAGGAAAGGAGAGTCTTGAAGATGACTCACTGTCTGGACGTCCTGCAACTGCCACCGCAGAGGAAAACATTAATGGTGTTCACCACATGGTAATAGATAACACATGATTGACTACAAATCAAATAGCCAATACCATTAGCATATCCTATGAGAGAGTTGAGAATATTTGGCACAATGAACTTGGTGTGACAAAAGGTTTCTGCTTGGTGGGTGCCACATCATCCGACACCTGATCAAAAGCTGATCACATCATGAGGAAAATTTGACACTGTTTGAAGCAGATCCATCTTGTTTCTCTGAATGTTTCCCAATCCAGGATGGGTGCTGGCTTCATCATTTTGAGTCAGAGACAAAGAGAGAATCCATGCAGTGGAAACACCCTCCTCACTTGCTCCAAAGAAGGCCAAGGACATTTCATCTGCAGAGAAGATGATGGCCTCAATTTTGGGGAATGTTTATTGACTATCTTCAAAAGGGCCACACCATCAACGGAGAGTACTGTGCCAACTTGCTGAGGCAGTTACGAAAGGCTGTCAAGGCCAAAAGCCCAGAAAATCTGATGAAAGAGTTCTTGTTTCATCAGGACAATGCTCCAGCACACACGTCGTTAGTTTTAATGGCTCTGAACTGGTTGATCAACCTCCCTATTCTCCTGATCTGGCCCCATCTGACCATCATTTGTTCCCCAGCATGACAAAACACTTGGCTGGGAACCAGTATTGCAATGAAGATAATGATGACATCCTATTTACTGCTGCTGACGTTTTCAACCAACAGGATGGATGCTTCTTCACCAATGATATTTCAACACCCATGGAAGAAGTGTGGACTACAAGAAGGACTAGATTGAAAGATAAACCGCATTTGGTCACATTCCAGGAGAGTATCTCGGTTAGTCTATGAACTTTTCAGCCGACCCTCGTTTGTGTGTGTGTGTGTGTGTGTGTGTGTGTGTGTGTGTATGTATGTATGTATATATATATATATATATATGCATATAAACGTGTGTGTGTGTGTATGTATATATACATGTGTGTCTGTGTGTGTGTGTATATTTATGGAAAGAGAGAGAGAGAAATGTTAGTTGTGTGGCAGATACTTGATCTGAGAAGGTATACAGAAAGTGAGACCCAGATGAAACATGTTAGCCATTAAAAAACAAAAACTTCATTCATTCCTTAATAATACTCACCACTATGAATTGCCAAATTTTATCAGACTTCTGCGACCCACTCCATTAACACAATTTTACAGCACCATTTTATTTTTACACAACTATATGTAATACTATGGGGAAAAAGATGAAGCTGAAATAGCTAAAATGATCCTCATTAATGTTTCAATGTTCAGTTCACAATGCTTGCATGGGCCAGGTGAAATTCACTGAGGCAGATTATCTATGGTAGGATGCTCTTCTTGTTAAACAGCACCCGTTTCCAAGCAAGGTAATATTTCCCCCCTAGTGTTTCAAACATAAACAGTGCAATGGCCAAACATGGTCCCATGGAAAATTACAAGAAACACTTGTCTAAGGTGCCATGCAGTGGGGATCAACCTGAAGAACTTCTTAACCACACAGCCATGTCCACAAACACACACAAACAGACAAGAAGAAAAAGAAAGAAAGACAGACAGACAGACAGACAGACAGACAGACATCTTTTAATAAACGCAATATTTAAATGAGTGTTACTGTTTCATGCTTGGATAGAAAAGTAATCAGACAAGTTTGTGCTGTGTACTGTCCTGCAATTTTTCAGCAAAGGAAAAGAGAAGATTGATGTAAACCTATGTAAACTAGCAACAGACAAAGTACACTACTACCCTTACCAAATGAACTTCAATTAAGGACAATCTTGCTTTCTTCCATTCCTCTCAAGTATTGGCACCAGCTTCATTCTCAATATTATCACCATCTTTAATTTGCAAAGAGAACTGAGTTCACCATTTACATTAAGCACTTCCACCATCTTCCTAGCAAACTGCTATACAATTTGCCTTTATCCAAACCAGGGAAACTTAATACAGTAATCCTGCACCATATCGCAGTTCACCTATTGCGGTTTATTATTTAAGCTTATGTCGATTCCTCTGTGGTGTTGTTTTGCATTTATAATAAAATAAATATATACAAATTATAAAAATAATAAAAAAATATACAGTACAGTACTATTTCTACACTGTGGATTTTCACCTATCATGGGGCATTTTGGAACATAACACCTGCGATAGTTGAGGGATTTCTGTATGCTAGAAATAGTTAGTTGAATCTCAATCAAATGACAGTCAATGGCCTTCAGAAGAACACATTCGATGATGTAGTTCTAAATAAACTGAAGACGACGACAGGACAGTAATGGTTGAAGCAACTCAATCAAAAGTGACCTGTGGCTAAACAACTTTTCTTTGTTTATGACTCTCTACCAAAAATCATGGTATTGTACAACTGTATCTTGGACCCATTCCTGAAAATAAGAGGACTTGTTGACACTTCTGACTATTCTCTTTTTTGCACTGCTTTCAAAATATCCTGCACACACTCATTTAGAGCTTAAAGATCAATAACTTGGGTAAGATAAAACCAAATGTAAGCCATTGAGAAGATTGGCCTGTTTTGGTTTTTGTCCAATCAAACAGAGCCAAGCTGAGTTATGTCACTTTCTCAAAAATACAACACAATTACAATAATACTTCACGACTGTTGCTCAATATCTCACTGATAGGAGGAACTGCATAAGAGGGGTTTAAAAAAAAAACACAGACAAGTTAAATATTTCAGTTATATAGAACTACCTTTTGCCACTATGTCAGTGTGTGTGTGTGTGTGTGTGTGTGTGTGTGTGTGTGTGTGTGTGTGTGTGTGTGTGTGTGTGTGTGTGTGTGTGTGTGCGCGCGCGCACAACATATAGTTGCATAATTTACTTTAATCCCTTGACTGAGTAAACAAGTTTCTCGACCCTTCTACATTTTCAGGACTCAATTTTTTATAACTGGTTTTTAGTATTTTACAATAACTTTTAAAGCTATTAACTAATGTTGGGTTCCCGCTTTTGTTGTTTTCGCAATTATTTTTTCAAGCAAGCTATCCATGTTACCATTGAACAGAAAAGTTAGGATTGAAGCTTTACAATGTGGCAGACAAAATACCACTAAGTACTCCACCCAGCATGCTAATGATTCTGCCAGCCCACCACCCTAATAATAATAATAATAAAAAAGTTCAGCAAGAGATACAGGTATGTTTATTTCACCTGATAGTTATGGTAAAAGAACTAAGATGGTAGATGTAACTGTAAGGGGTTAGAAAATGTCTTTTATTCAAAGACAAAAGCCTCAACTTTGAAATATTGCTTGATAAAACTTCTACCTGCCAATAAATGTCCTGATAAGGTGGTTGTTACTGTCTAGTTCTTGGTCACCCTTAATTTAACAAACCTACAGTTAAAGTTATTGCTACTTTGACTATTCTACATGTCTAAGGTTATTGAGAACTACACTATTTAGAGTTTCCTTTTCTTATTCAAGATGGTATGATTAAAAGATCTAGCTGCTGTTCTTTTATTTTAGTCTTTTACTTGTTTCAGTCATTTGACTGCAGCCATGCTAGAGCACCGCCTTCAGTGGAACAAATCGACCCCAGGGCTTATTCTTTGTAAGCCTAGTATTTATTTTATCAGTCTCTTTTGCTGAACTGCTACATTACAGGGATGTAAATACACTAACATCAGTTGTCAAAACAATGATGGGACAAAAACACAAACGCACATATATATATATATATATAATATAATATATATGACAGGCTTCTTTCAGTTTCCATCTACCAAATCCACTCACAAGGCTCTGGTTGGCCCAAGGCTATAGCAGAAGACACTTGCCCAAGGTGCCACAAATGGGACTGAACCTAGAACCATGTGGTTGGGAAGCAAGCTTCTTATCCCATAGCCATGCCTGCTATGTCAAGTGAGTTCAGAAACCATAAATCAGTTATCCATTTATTTATAAAAGCTGGATGAGAATGATAAATCTGGTGGATATCTGAAAGGCCCAATCCTTCATATTAGTCCATAGGTTAGAATCAAGAGACAACACAAAACAGGAAAGGACAGCTTTGCAAAATATTATTTTCATTTTAAACTGATACAAATATGTTTTGCTTTTTTTTAATGTGTGTGTGTGTGTATGACATTATTGGTAATGACCTAAATTATCATTTCAGAATAATGGAACATTGATGAACTCAATAAGGACCATGAGACCAAGTTTTTTAATGTCCACTTCTCCCTGTTCACATGAGTCGGAGTAAGTTTATTGAAGCAGATGTTCTAAAGTGGATGCCCTTCCTGTCACCAACCCTCACCTGTTTCCAGGTAAGATAATATTTTTCCATGGCCAGACATGTTTTCACAAAATATCAGAAATGAATGACACTGCATTGCTTTGATGGTTTATAACCATCATGCAATGTCAATGAGACACCCTCATACACACACATGCTCCCTGCCTATCACATCTTCACTACCTCCCTCTCTCCCCCCTCTCTCTACCTGAATAAGTCAGGTTTCTTTAATGCAAGACATTATAAAACACACCATCTTGAATCATCCAAGATTTGAAGCAGTTAAGATATTAGTTTCAAATTTTGGCACAAAGCCAACAATTTTAGGGGAAGAGGTAAGTTGATTACATAAACACCAGTGCTTAACTGGTACTTATTTTATCAACTCCAAAAGGATGAAAGACAAATCGACTTTGGTGGAATATGAACTCAGAATGTAAAGCCAGATGAAATACCACTAACAAGCTAACAATTCTGCCAGCTGGCGACCCTAAGCAGTTAAAATATTAAAACAGCAAAGGTTAAATGTATTGAATGAAACTGGAAGGAGTTGGTGGTGTGATTTGAACCACTGAAAAATTCCCTACCATGTTTGAGTGCTGGATTCCAATTAGTCATAAGATTAATTCTGATGGAGAGCAATTCACAGAAATAAACAATGGGCATGACGATAAAGAATTTTGTCATTGTGTGGAAGGAAGTGTATCTCAAAATTATTTTGGGGGGAAAATAGAGTAGACCTGCCAGTAGAAGACAACAAAGTGTGTGATGAGCAGCATAGTGAAATTTGCATCTGCTTTTCAGAATGTAGAGGAGAAAATATGATATGACTTGTGCAGAGAAGTACCAGACAAAGATGACATCCTTTTGGAAGTGGCAATCAAGAAATACTTTCCTGTTTAAATGGTTACTATTATGTTACAGTACTACAGGCTTCCTGCAGACTTGTAGGGAGAGGCACATGTTGTAATGGATAGCTGTGGAAGAAGAGAGCTGGAGGAAGGTCTTGGTATGAATCTTCTTCAAACCAACTGATATTGTTTTGTGACGGAATCCAGCTGAAACTAGTCTAACCAATGTTCTGGAATCAGATGAGGAATCTGTGGTACTCGGTACTTATCAGCACAGTATTACTGATGGTGGGATGCTGATTCTGATGAAGATTTTGTGAAAGTTTTATTTTTTCCAAAGATCCAGGCAGCAAGTGTAGCTATTGTCTAGGACCAGCATCACATACCAACAATCAAAGATGGTACAAGAGAGACACAAGGAACTGGTGTGTGGCAGTATGTGTCAGGTAGTGCCAACATCCCAGGAACAGTGGTATGAATTTTTAGTAAATGCAGTTAAGTTGTAGCAGCTTTCATATTTCAATAAAACTTTTATGGAAGTACCCAGATAAGTCTGCCTCAATAACTTTCAATGTTGTCGTACTCAATACAGGAAATAACTCTCCACAAAGACAATACAGTCATGAGAAGGTGAATACTTGTGTTCTGGAACTTGCTCTCTATATTCTCCGATATTCAACTTTTGAGAGGGTTCACAGCAGAGACACTGATGCAATAATACTTCTCACTAAATTCTATGATATCATTGCTCCAAAGTCACACGTAGAAATAAAAATTTGGTTCAAAACGAGGGAAAAAACCCCCATCAAAGTGATTTCCCTTGATCAGATTGCTTAAAGCTTAGGGATGACAACATACAAAGCAAACAATGGCTCTTAATCAGACAGCACAACAGCTCATAAGTTTAAAGGAAAAGAATATAGTTTCAATACTGAAGATAAATCTATTATTGAAGGATTTAATGAAAAAGTGTTTGTTTGTCCACCCCAGAATTCATAGCTGCCATTAGCACTCCATACCATACAACACCACAAGAGAAAAAAGTTTCAATGTAATTTGTCTGCAGGGCTCTGCTCCAATCAATTTTGCATCGATGGTGCCAATATTGATCTACCAATAACAAAGATATTCTGTCAAAGACCAATGATATTGAGAGAATCCCCTTGAGCAATGTCTTGGACCAATAACTCAGAAGGAATGTGTTTCAAAGAAACATCTGCAATAATGCATGGACAAGAAAAACTCCTGTAATCATAGGACAAAGACATAGCTGAAGGATAAAATTGACAAGTAGTTGGTAGAGGAGATTGGTATATTCCCTATGTTACCCACTCTACTCTACAAATATTTTCTATCTACACATACACACAAACACATATGAAGTACATATGCATGGCTGTGTGTGTGTATACACAGTCAGCAGTATTTTATTCATATATATATATATATATATATATATATATACATACACACAGATATTGGTATCTTATACATATGTATAGACATGTATGTATGTGTAGCTTTTCTTCTAATTTCTATTATTTATATATAAATGTAATGTTTCTCACCAAATGTTATTAATGTTTTGTACTTGGAACAAAAAAAAAAAAATCTTTGTTATCCCTGGAATGTGAATTAAATAACTCTACTCATTCTGCATAACCTATGATGAATTATCATTATTATTATTATTATTATTATTATAAAAGGCAGAAACGTTAACATGCCGGGCAAAATGTTTAGCGGTATTTTGTCTGTCTTTACGTTCTTGAGTTCAAATTCCACTGAGGTCAACTTTGCCTTTCATCCCTTCGGGCTCAATAAATTAAGTACCAGTTGCATAATGAGGGGAGGGGGGTCGATCTAATCGACTGCCCCACTCCCTCAAATTTTCGGGCCTTGTACCTATAGTAGAAACAATATTATTATTAAGGGAATAGACTAAATACCTAGTGATTTTTAGTTTCTTCTCATTGTTAATGAAATCATACCAGTTATATAATGAAGTCAAATTAATTTGTGAGAAATCTATTATTATTATTCCCAGAATACAAAATATTAAACACATTCTAAAGATTCAACTCCAACTTCACAACTGAATAATAACAAGCACACCTACCATGTACAAACAATTGCTCTGACAAAAAATACATCACACACCCATTATTTACCTTGAAAGCAGATATGAAATAGCAAATAATAGTTATAGAAAGTATGTTCAAATTAGCAATCAATACAGCATACTTAATGTATATACACAGTTGCTAGGCCAGTTCCCACAGCATTTGTCCCAAAATGACATCTTATGGACGTACTGTGTTAAAAACAATAAATATCAAAGAGATGACAATTTACTTCACAGCGGCCCACAAGAACACATGATGTGCTTCAGCCTTTTCAACGGTGTGTACCAATGGTCAGCCACATACTCGAACAAGAATTCATCATCTCTAAATGTTTAGAAGGACAGAGACTGGTTTTATAAGTCCATCTTAAGGTTAACTAAATCCAAAATAAGTTTAGCTGTACGGCAAACAAATGTATACAATAGCAAGAGTTTTTTTTTCTCACTAAAAATACAAAGGTTCTATAAAACTGAAACAGTATCTGTTGTAACCTATTAACAGTCAATGTCCCATTTTTGGGACAGAGGTTTTAAATTTAACATAAACAATATTGCAAAAGACTTCTGTGGATCTTTTGTTACAAATTTCATATTTACAGTATTTACACCATTTCCAATAAGCCAAGTAACAAGAGAAATATAATGAAAGAGTTCTTAGGAAGTAAGAAAAAGTAAAAATTTATAAATGATATTCAGGAATAGCTGTGGTAAGTAGCTTGCTTCCCAACCACATGGTTCAGGGTTCAGTCCTACTGTGTGACACCTTGGACAAGTGCTTTCTTCTATAGCTTCAGGCCAACCAAAGCTTTGCGAGTCGATTTAGTAGATAGGAACTGAAAGAAGCCCGTCGTATGTATATCTGTGTGTATTACGTATGTGTGTGTGTGTTTGTTCCCCAACCATCGATTGACAACCAATGCTGATGTGTTTAGGTCCCTGTCAGCAGTTCAGCAAAAGAGACAGATAAAATAAGTACTAGGCTTACAAAGAATAAATCCTGAGGTCGATTTGTTCGACTAAAGGCAGTGCTCCAGCATGGCCGCAGTCAAATGACTGAAACAAGTAAAAGAATATTCAGGAATGGCTGTGTGGCAAGATGCTTGCTACCCAACCACATGGTTGAGGGTTCAGTCCCACGTCATGGCACCGTGGGCAAGTGGATCTAGTAGGTGGAAACTGAAAGAAGCTCGTCGTGTGTGTGTGTCTTAGTGTCTGTGTTTGTCCCCACCTCAAATAGAGTAGGTACCAGACTTTAATAAGTACTGGGGTTGGTTCATTCAACTAAAATTTCTTCAAGGTAGTGCCCCAGCATGGCCACAGTCTAATGACTGGAATAAGTAAAAGTAGCTGAAGTGTGGCCTTAAATGGGTTAAGTAAACAACAACACTCATACGATGGGGTTGGCTGGCTGTTACTGGCAATCAACAAATGAACAACATTGGATGCAAAGTTACATAGTTATTGATCCACTGATTACAGAATAGCAAGAGCAACAACAACATCACTGCTGTAACTGCGTTGTAGTAAGTTAGACAATTCAAATTGGCTAAGTCTGAGAGAGGAGAAAAAGAAAGTCCAGGGCTGAAACCTGCAAACAGTGCTGAACAGATTAGTGGCAAAAAGGGCATCATGCAACAATTGTACCAATAAAAAATAATCAGACTCCTATCAACAAAATGGGTGGAAACAGGAAAGAAGACCCTCCCCCTGCAAAAAAAAAAAGCAACAAAACCAAGATTGTAGACTGAAATTGATTTCTTGCAATGGAACAATGCCACAAACTTGGAAAGAACAATTATAATCAGATGATTGAATTAACCAAGTGTATATGATTGGTACCTCTATTCTCACTTCCACATGAGATCTGAACTTAGAATTTAAACAGGAAGAAGACATACCCTAAAGAGTTTGGTAGGGGTCATTAGTTAACCACATCTACATATCAAGCGTTTTCGCTAAATTTAATCCTTTAACATTCAGATAACTCTGCCCCAGATGAAATGCTTATTTATTCACATTGTTTTCAATTAATCATGCTTTATCTTAGTGGTTTGAGATTTTGATGATGTGATTCTTTATTTTTAGAATGATATTGTAGGGCAAGTGTGAGAGGCTGGATCTAGTCAATTTGAACATAAAGCAGAATATTTGGGCCTGATAAGGCTGGTTTGAATACTAAAAGGTTAACGGCTTTGATCACTGTCACAGGGCCACTGTTGGTTTACATTTTACTGTGGAGGGAAGGGTACAATTGAATTGATCCCTAGTGCTTAACGGATAGTTTATTCTATTGACCCTGATTGGGCAAGAGGTGAAGATGACCTCAGCCATTACTAAATATACTCTTACAATTCTGCCAAAACCTCATCACTGACAGTAAAGCCTTCATGGGAGTGTATATACAATATATACAATAGCACTTGGGATAGTACAGTTCAGACCTGCTATATTATAAAAAGCAAAGAAACTGTAGGTAACCAGGACACCTACAGGTCTATTGTGAGTTCCAGCTAGTAGTAAGTGGTGGTGGTGGTAGTAGTAGTAGTAGTGGCGGTGGCAGTGGTAACAACAACAACATTGACTTACAAAGCTATGAAGCATTAACTTCAGAAATATCAAATATTTGGAAATGCCATTCCCTAGCAAAATATACCTTTCATTAAATAAGCAGCTGGACTCCATTTTTACTGCTGAATTATCATCATCAATCACAGTATTTTGTCCATTTCTATGTTCCATGTTCAAATTCTGCCAAGGTAGACTTTACCTTTCATCCTTTTAGGTCAATAAAATAAGTACCAGTTGAATACTGGGGTCGAAGAAATCAACTTAGCACCTCTCCCAAAATAGCTGGCCTTGAGCCAAAATTTGAAACCAGTATAAAAAACAGAACACTAATTCTAGGGAGACATACAGCACATATATAACAGGAACAACAGTTAGCTTGACATTACATTTCTCAATACTAACCAAGTACACAGAGTGATGGACAACTTATATGACATCAACATCAATTTTCTTTGTTTTTTGCAAGTACAAATGGTAGATACATAACCAGAGATGAAGATAAGAATTTTATCTAAATTAATCTGGAACTAAACAACAGGAGTTCATTCTTATATTTTTAATGCATAGATAGCTGTGAAGAACACAGAAAATGGATCGTATGTGTGTGTGTATACACATACATACATGTGAAAGTGTGTGGCCTAGTGGCTAGTGAGTTGCACTCCTGATCAGAAGGTCATAGGTTCAGTTCGCAGGTCAAGAGTTCAAACAAATAACTTCATTTCATGTTGTTTCAGTCTGCTCAGCTGCAAATGAGTAACCTTGCAATGGAACAGCCATCCAATCAGGAGAAGTGTTGGCCTTCTCGCCTAGCCAGCAGTGTGGCATTATTCGAAAGCTAAAATGATGCAAAGCACATTGTGACCAGTGAATTATAACGACATCCAATAGCCTGGTCGATTACGTGATCACACGATATATATACATACATGCACACATACACATGGGTGAACAATTGAAAGAAACTGGCATTCAACACACTTGGCAGAAGTTTCATCCATCATCCATCCAGCCATCAATATACATATATACACACACACACACACGAGGTGGTGCTGAAAAGTTCCTGGCTTTAAGAGTGTAGCAAAAGGCCTGGTTGGAGGCCCAACCTTCTGAGTTCTTTTACAGACCTCAGAAAAACTAAAGGACCACTGCAATAAGTATGTGAATCTGAGAGAAGGATATATTTAATGAAATCATAATTAACTGATCCTCGTGTATTTTCTTTTATCCAAAGCCAGGAGCTTTTCAGCACCCCCTCATATACATACATACATATATACACACACACATAGATAAATATATATATATATATTTATCTATGACATACTTAACGTTATGGGGTGGGGGCAATATTTTCCCAGTCAAATATTGCAGCTACTGACTTTTTTTCTGCAATCTACATCTGATATGTCATATAGATAAAAGATTTTAACTAAGAGCTACTTCTCTTGCTAAACATGTATGTGTGTATGTGTATATATATATATATATATATATATATATATATATATATATATATACACATGTACATACAT
>NC_069002.1:22559429-22562390 GCF_001194135.2 Octopus bimaculoides
TTATATCATATTATATAACATACCATGAATATATATATATATATGAACAACAGTGAACATTATAAGTTAAGTCAGGTGATCAGTTAGGGATTGGTGACTGAGTATACAACAATGTATGCTACCTACTTAACTGCCTACACACACACACACACACACACACACACACACACAACCCAACGTAGCAGTAGTCAGTGACTGACATCACCACATATACACACACACGCACGCGCCTGCAATAACAGACTTGTACATACATGAATTATTTGTGACACTGACTAAATGCTTTGTAGTTTCTATGACGAGTTCAAATCACAAGCAAATTAGTTTTTCCTTTGTCACCCACCTTGGTTAATAGAAGTACCAGAGATCCAGTAGAGTAAATAACAAACTTTCATTTATTATTATTATAATTATAATTATTATTATTAGTCAACTTTGCCTTTCACCCTTTCGGAGTCAATAAATTAAGTACCAGTCAAATACTGGAGTTGATGTGATTAAGTTATCTCCCTCCCCACAAATTCCTGGCCTTGTGCCTATATTAGAAAGAATTATTATCGTAATTATTAAGATCAACTTTGTCTTTCATCCCTCTGGGTTCTATAAAATAAATTACCAGTTTTATTTAACCCACATATCTTAATCAATTGACATTGCCTTTTCTATGCTGACATAGGGCAGACAGTTTGACAGGAGTTGATGTGCCAAAGGGCTTTGGCAAGCTCCAATATCTGCTTTGGCATGGTTTCCACAGCTTGATGTCCTTCCTAATGCCAACCACTTTACAGAGTGTACTGGGTGCTTTTTTTTTTTTTTTGTGGCACCAGCACAGCTGAAGTCACTGAGTACTCACAAGACAAAACACCTTCCCTCAACTGAGCAGAGTGTAGTATTGAGGGATATGAAAGTATTACAGAGGGACACTCACACACACAACACAATCCATTCATTCCTCTCAACAGATTTTCAGCAAGAGAAATCTGATCAAAAACTCTATGTTGTATACAGATTTTGGTAGAGTCGTGTCTCTTGTTTTACCAGTTTGTAACTGTTTGTAACTTACCCACTTCTATAATCAGTTCTTTTCCTGTCTCATTGACACACTTTACACCCACTCCACATTCCCATATAGGGTCAGGGCATTTCTAGCCCTCTCTCACACACACATATACAATTTCACATAAAAAGCACATGCACCCACTATATATGTCATCAAATGTATTACAGATTAATTAATTAACCAGCAATAATCAATGTAATATTATGAAATGCATTTTTGATGCAACAAATTTTATACACACAATTATATACTATATAGAGAGATCCTGACTCTGGGTGACCTTGTCATAACTCGATAAGCTTCCTCCATACTGATTGGTTTTTTTCACTTGAGTTTGCCATAAAAAATTCCTTTCCACTTCATATTCCTTTTTGCAAATTCTTTGTATTTCAGTCTAGGTCTTCCATGGTTTTTTTTTCCCCTTGCAAAGTTGGGAGTATAGAAATTGAGTGGAGAGCCTGCTGCTGTCCATTCTGTGTACGTATCCCAACCAACATAAATTTCTGTCAATGAGGATTTTCATCACAGGAGGTAGACCAGCACACTGTAGGATCACTTCATTCCAGATCTTATCAAACAGAGTGATATTCATAATTTATTGCAGCTGTCTCATCAAATTTGCATCTAACTCATTTACTTGAGCTTTATAGACTGTCATGGTTTCAGCTCCATACATACATACATATATATATATATATATATGTTGAGTATGGTCAAATTGTTATTAAAACTATATGCCACTCCTAGTAAATGCGTTGAATGCTACTTTCTTCTGTTTGTTCACTTACTGTGTGTGTGTGTGTCCTTGCCTAACTCTCACTCCCCAATCCTATCCAGTTGGGTAACTTTGTACTTCCTCGTCAGCAAGACACCTATATCTGTCTCACTATAACCTTTTCATCTTCACCTCTTTCAATGCCTCCTCCCCTCTTAAAAGTTTTTGTCTTGCAAGGTACTTGGTGATTATGCCAGTGCAGGTGCCACTTAAAAGCACCCAGTCCATACTGTAAATTGATTGGTGTAAAGAAGGGCATCCGGCTGTAAAAATCCTGCCAAAACAGTCACAGAAGTCTGGTGCAGGCTTCAGCCTGGCTAACTCTTGTGGTACCGTCCCACCCATGGTAGCATGGAACACGGACGTTAAATGATGATGATATATATATATATCGTTGTTGCTTTTCAGAAAACGAAAAAATAGTTTCACCATTCCATAAAAAAAACCCATTCTACTACACGTTGACAATTTTTGATACCTTGGCATCTGAAGCAGTTAGAGTTAGGACAGTTTGACCAAAAGAACCAGCTATTGCAAGTAAAAATAACTATAGAAAAAAAAAACGTATTTGGCCAAATTTGGACATGCAACGGTTTAACATAATAGCATCATTTATATATTTTTTTTTTTTTTCTTTTCAAAGTTTCAGCTCAGAGCTGCGGCCATGCTGATGCACCACCATTGTGTATATATATATACACAATGTATATATACAATGTATGTTTTTACTTCTTTCAGTCATTAGACTGTGGCCATGCTGGGGCAACACCTTGGAGGAATCCCAGTACTTATTTTCTTTTGAGCCTAATTCTATCAGTCTGCCCTTGCCAAACCACTAAGTTACAAGGATACAAATACACCAAAACTGTTGTCAAGCAGTGAGCGAGGATAAATACAAAAATGCACACACATACACACAAACACACACACAAGAGACTTCTTTCAGTCTCCATCTACCAAATCAAAGGCTATGGTAGAAGACACCCAAGATGCCACACAGTGAAACTGAACCTGGAACCATGTGGTTGGGAAGCAAACATCTTACCACACAGCCATGGCAGTGCAACTTAAATGAACTTTGACAAATAACCAGCATTTATATATATATATATATATATATATATAT
>NC_069002.1:22562458-22575601 GCF_001194135.2 Octopus bimaculoides
TACTACATATGTGGGAAATTCTGTCTGTGGGTGTGTTTGTGGAGTTGTTAGCTAACTCTCCAACATCATTTTATCGATTTTGATGAAACTTGACATATAAGTAGAACTCATGTCTGGAAACCTCACAGCATACTCAGATTTTTGGGAAAAAATCGATAACATGGCCCCTGCAAGGGGTCCTTTTATATATCTAATATATTTCATTTTAACAGCCAAGGCAAATAACCCATTCATTTTCCTAAATTATTTGGTATAAATCAAATTGAGTATGCTGACTTAGTATTTGAATTGTTAGAGTTATTTTTGCAATTTATCGAATACAACCCTTAAACAAGTAAATAGTATTTTCCTAAACAATAGATCCACTTATTTCAGTTAGTGACTTATTTACGAATATACCAACACTAGCGCCCCTGAGGGTAATATTCTCTGGAACACACAAAAGCCCTTTTCAGAGTTATTTACTTTGAATTGTTATTATCTCATGTCTGATTAGCCTCTTATTACGTAACATGCTTCAAGATTTTAGCATACATACCTTAGTATTTCCTCCTAAGTTCTATATACTCTGGGAACACATTAAAGCCCTTTCCGGGGCTACTTTATTTGAATTCTTACTATCGGGTAACTAATTTCATGTTATTACATAACTGACTTAACAATTTGAGTATTCATAACTTATTGGGAATTCTTAAAACCAAGATCCTGAGTAAGACAGTTTGGTATTCTCTGTAAATGCACAAAAACCATTATTGTTGTTATTGGATTAGCGAAACAATTATAAGAACAGAACCAAGGGATAAAAGCCCCCCGCTTTCCCGAGAATTACCGGGTACGTCAGCTAGTATATATATATGTGTATGTATATATATATATATATACATACATATACACACACACACACACACACACACACACACACACACACACACACACACACACACACACACACACACATATATATATATATATATATATATATATAATCAATCCATACATGAACAAGCAAGAAAAAACAACAACACGAGGACATGGAATAAGTACAATGTTATTGGATGCTCAGGAAAGGAAAGAAAAAAAAAGAGGATTTCACGTTTTGAGTGGAGCTCTTCATCAGAAATATAAAAAAAGTCCAAAGAAGGGAAGATGGAGAAAGAAAATCGCCAACGATACACACACAGTCACATATTGAAATGACCGGAAGAGAAAGGGTGAAGAAAAAGTTCTTTTCAAAGACAGGAGAGTGCAAGAGAAGGAGGAATGTGTGTGTGTGTATGTGTATGCGCGCAAGTCTGTGTGTGTGTGTAATGATAGCACATGTATGTGTGTGTGTGTACATGTGGGTATGTGTGTACGTGTGGGTATGTGTGTACGTGTGGGTATGTGTGTACGCGTGAGGTTGTCTGTGGAGTAACTGTACTTTACTCTTTGTGTGTGTGTGTGTGCTTGTATGTGCATGTGTCTGTGTACATGTATAATTGTGTGTGTGTGTGTGTATGTATGAGTGTATGCTGTGTATGGGGGTATGTGTGGGTTCATTTGTGTGTGCGTGTGTATATATATGTGTATGCATGTGAGTGTATGTGCATGTGTACATGTGAGTATGTGCGTGTGTATTTTGTGTGTGCATGTGTATGTGTGTTTGTGCATGTGTGTGTGAACGAGGGATTGTGTAGGGGTTATAGGTGCGTTTTTTTGCACGTGTATGCATGTGCATCCATGTAGTTGTGTGCATGTATGTGTGTATGTATGTGTGTGCATGTGTATACATGTATGCGTGGGGTTGTGAGTGTTAGGTATGTGTGCATTCATGTGCGGGTGTTCATGCGTGTGTGTGTATATGTGTCTATGTGTATGTGTGTGTGTACGTGTATGTATATATTGTGTGTATGTATATGTATGCGTGTGTGTGGGTTGTGTGTGGGGATTGTGTAGGTGTATACAAGGTGTGGTCAAAAAGTATCCGTCCTTGATTGTTTTGGGCACAAAATAATAATGCGTGACCAAAATCCGCATGGGTATTAGTTCCTTCCTGAGCATGCACAAAAGTTTTCATGCCTGTAGGTTGCACCATTCACCTGCAGTGATGTGTTGAGTACAGACATGAAAAGAGTGCTGTGTGATTTTTCTTTTTGAGTCAAGATGACTGAGTGCATTCAGCAAAGATACTGTATCAAATTCTACCAAAAACTTTGGAGATGATGCTATGGGAAAAACACAAATAAAGGAGTGGTACAACCAGTTCAAAGATGGCTGCACCTCAGTGGACAGTGAGCCATGTTGTGGCAGGCCACTGACTAGCAGAAACAATGAAATGATTGCAAAGGTTTGAGGAATAGCTCTACAGCATCACAAAAAAGGATATCCAGAAATGTTTCCAGCAGTGGCAAGAATGCTAGCAGAAGTGTATAGACTCTCAAGGTAAACATTGAAAAAGACTAAATCAAAATGGTGAGTTTATTAATATTACTTGTATTTTGGCCAAAGGTCGGATACTTTTTGACTACACCTCATATGTATGTATTATAGGCATAGGAGTGGCTGTCTGGTAAGTAGCTTGCTTACCAACCACATGGTTCCGGGTTCAGTTCCACTGCATGGCACCTTGGGCAAGTGTCTTCTACTATAGCCTCGGGCCAACCAAGGCCTTGTGAGTGGATTTGGTAGACGGAAACTAAAAGAAGCCCGTTGTATATATGTGTGTATATGTTTGTGTGTCTGTGTTTGTCCCCCCAACACTGCTCGACAATCAATGCTGGTGTGTTTACGTCCCCGTAACTTAGCAGTTCGGCAAAAGAGGCCGATAGAGTAAGTACAAGGCTTACAAAGAATAAGTCCTGGGGTCGATATGCTTGACTAAAGGCGGTGCTCCAGCATGGCCACAGTCAAATGACTGAAACAAGTAAAAGAGTAAAGAGTATACATGCATATATATATATCATCATCATCATTTAACCTCTGCTTTTCATGCTGGCATGGGTTGGATGGTTTGACTGAGGACCGACAAGCTAGGAGACTGCACCAGGCTCCAATCTGATCTGGCAATTTTTCTACAGTTGGATGCCTTTCCTAACACCAACTACTCTGAGATTATAGCGGGTGCTTTTTCGCATGCCACCGGCACGGGGCCCAGTCATGCAACACTGGAATCAGCCATGCTCAAATGATGCTTTTTATATTCCACTGGCACCGGAGCCAGTCAGGTGGCACTGGCATTGGCCATGACTATGATATCGCTTGACTCAACAAGCCTTCTCAAGCACAGTGATTGCCTGACGACTGAAGGGTACTTTTAAACAGGCCAGTTATGTGCCACTAGCATCAGCCACAGCTATGATCTCATTTGGCTTGCCAGCTCTTCTCAAGCACAGCATTTCTCCAAAGGTCTTGATGGCTTCTCATTGCCTCTGTGAGGACCAACGTTCAAGGTGGTGCTTCACCACCTCATCCCATGTCTTCCTGGATATACCTCTTTCACAGGTTCCTTCCACTGTTAGGGTGTGACACTTCTTCACACAGCTGTTCTCATACACAACACATAGCCAAACCAGCACAGTCATCTCTCTTGCACACCATATCTGATGCTTCTTATGTCCAACTTTTCTCTCAGGGCACTTACACTCTGTCATGTATGCACACTGACATTACAAATCCAGCGGAGCATACTGGCTTTTATATATATATATATATATATATATATAAAACAAAATAAAATGAGATTGTTTGTGAGACATTTAGTTACATCATTTTACATATATTTCATTAACAAAGTTTTAATTAATTACATAACGTAAATTACATAATCAAGATTTGTTGTTGAATCAAAGACATCTAACTTTTATAAGTCATATTACTGGATTGAAAAAATGTTGAAATATGCCATTGATTTTGTCATCTTTTAAATCCTGTAATGTTACTTATGAAAGTTACACATCTCTGATGATTTGACTATATCTTGATTATATAACTAATAATCAGCTACTGTTAATGAAACACACATAAGATGGTATAACTGAACATCCTACAAACAATCTCCTTTATATGTGTGTGTGCGTGTGTGTGTGCGTGCGTGCGTGCGTGCGTGTGTGTGTGTGTAAAAGAAAATACTGAACTATTTTTCTCATTTGTTGAGAGAACAATGATTCCATACCACTTCATTCTCCACAGCTAATAAATAATTGTAGATTTATCTACATTATGCTCCAGATATTCTGAATCATGCTGTGTTCTACATAAATATCAATTGGCTAACAATTAATTGATTGTATTCTACATAAATATTAAGTGACTTACAATTTGCCAGGCTGACATAAAATATGCAAATTAGAGTGGCTGTTACTATTCTATCTTGATAAGCTACATATAGTGATTTAGATACAAAGTTCTCTCAGTAGCCAAAGAATAGTCGTACATCTCTGATGGTGAGGAACAATTATCTACATTTTACATGTTATAGGTGTGTGTGTATGTGTACATATGTATACAAGCATGTGTATATATATAAATGTATTTATGCATATTCATCCATTTAACATAGGTGTGTACAATGTGAAACATGCATATTATTTACAACACACTGAAATTATTATTACATGATGAAGGCTGTGAAACAAATGTAATCTTAAAGATAACAAGTGGTTAAATAAATGTATTCACCTCCCATACTTCCCGACTTGTTAATTATGTGTGTGTGTGTGTATATATATATATATATATATATATATATATATATATGTACATAAATGATGATGATGATGATATATGTACATAAATATGTATACATATTTATGTATGCATACATATATATACATATACAACATGTGTGAGTGTGTGGCAGCTTTTTTTACAGTTTCCATCTACCAAATCCACTCACAAGTCTTTGGTTAGCCTGGTGCTAAAATAGAAGACACTCAGGTTGCCTTACATTGAGAGTGAACCAAAACCATGCAGTTGAGAAGTGAAATTCTTAACCACAGACATGCCTTTGTACACACACACACAAATACAAAGACAGACAGATATGTATATATGTACACATATATATGTGTGTGTGTGTGTGTGTGTGTGTGTGTGTGTGTGTGTGTGTGTGTGTGTGTGTGTGTGTGTATATATATAATTATTACAAATAAAAGGGTAAAGGATTATTAATTTATTAATAAATTAATAATTAATAATTTTTACCAAGCCCTTCGGTATGTAAACACCATTATCAGTGAAGAACTTATTTAAAAGACTGGTTAGTTTCGTTATTTTTTCTTCTTGTTTTGCCTTTGTGAGTTACAAGTATTGCTATCTGTTGGAGTTTCAGCACTTTAGCTGCTATTTCTGAACTTCGGTATGTGATGAAGCAACTGTTGCTGATCCCTTAATTATATATATATATATATATATATATATATATATACATATATGTATATACATATGTACGCATAGTTAGAAGGAAATGATGAAGACAATGAGCACATACACACACATTTTTACATTTACATATACACAGTCACACATATATGTTCACATATGGCACCACAATCTAGACTTACAGCTATGAGTTTGTGTGTGTATATAATGTTATCTATTGTGTTCTTTCTAAATATATATGTGAAATGATTATCCAATGTGTAGTTAGATAAGTAAGGCTGAATAGACAAAAGATAATGAACAGCGAGAGTCAGCAGTATCCAGAAGATTGATTAGAAAGAAATGAATGTGGATGTGTGGATGTGCTTGTTCCTCTTCTCCCACACATTAAACAGACATCCCACACTATTCTCAATTGTACAGCCATTACACAAGAGAGAGAAATAATAAAACATATTTTTCACCAATAGTAGTAGTAATCATAACACTAAGAACAAGGATATCTTTTGATATCACACACAGAAGAGATTTGATGTTGTTTAACCAAGTCATCCCTGATCAAGCAGAACTATGATTAAAAGACATTCCAGCTGTGGACATACCATCTTGCATTCAGACATTGATATCTCAATCACACAGCATATAATCTCTCTCTCTCTCCCCACACCACTTCTTTTATTTATTTATTTTTTGTTAATGCTAGTGAGGTACAATTTGACTGTTGTTTTCAATAGACCAAAAAATCATGCTGAGGTTCCCTGTTTCTGCTTTAATGCTATATTTTGTTTTTTTCGTTAACTTTACTGCTGCTACCGCTGCAGTAGTTGTTGATGAAAAAAAAAGGAGGGAAGTCAGAAATATGTATCTACAGTGGATTGTTAATTCTAGCAACTATAATAAACACGTAAGTAATTGAACTGAGAACACAGAGGCACTCTCACCACCCACTCTTGTTCCCTATCCAGACACGCTATTAGAGACTCTTATAGAGAAAAGGGCAGCTTTCTTTAGAAAAGGAGTGGATTCTGATTGTTATTTATTTATTTCTTTGGATGAAGTACAAGGTCTGCTTATTTTAGGGAAATCTGTGTTAAATACAAAGTTGCAAGATTAATATTATGAACTATAACAGGTTGTATTAGTTGCCCTCAAAATGGAAACATTGCTAATAAATCAAAACACTGTATGAATTACTTGCAGATTGATTCTGATTTACTTAATCGATAATCTGATATTTAATGGGAATCTTATCTTTAAAAATATCAATTTTTAAGAAACAGGAAGCTCAACTTATGAAAAGGAAAAGTAGAGTGGAGTCCTGATGGTCACCATGGTCTGCTAACTGCAGCCCAATCTGGCAATACTAACATGTTTTTGCAGATTTGGGTTAACAAGATTTTAATTTTGACAGCTCAATAACATCAAAAGGAATATGTGAATGTGATGATGTGACATGCATGCTTTTCTAAAAGGTATCATTGACTTAAGTCAGTGAAATCGTTCTAGATATGAAACGGAATCAAAGTTGTCAACTCTGGTCACCAAGAACTTACATCCTCGCACCTTCTCCACAATATGTTGATGGTATAAACCAGCAATTCTCATACAGCACATCATCATCATCATCATCAATTAACGTCCATATTCCATGCTGACATGGGTTGGATGGTTGAACAGGATCCAAGGCAAAGGTCTGCATTAGGCTCTGTTGTCTGCTTTGACAGGGTCTTTACAGCTAGATACCTTCCCTAGCACCAACCATTTTACAGTGTGTACTGGGTGCATTTTTCATGGTACCAGCACTCATGAGATCACAGATTAACTCCCAAGATAAGACCCCTTGACTGAGTGGGAGTGCAATATTGAGGGAGATGGCTCTGTGTCAGGTGTTGAGAGATTAAGTATAAAAGAGGAACAGGAACTGGTATCTTGTTGTGGAGGAGATACTATGGGGGGTACCTCAGCAGGAAAGGGAAAAAAGATGGTGAAAAATGAGGTATCAAGGATTATCTTCAGGATACATGAAGGCAGCAGATAAAGTGAGATTAGGGACAGAGAATCAAGAATGGCTGAGTGGGCAGGTAAATTAACGAGAGTTACAAAACAATCCTAGAAACCAACCCTACATTTAACTCTGATTTTAATGAGATATTAAATGAAATAACATGAGTTCTAAACACAGAATTCACAAACATAAACAATCATAAAATGATTCATTTTGAAAATAGTGAATACCATTTTTGTTTTTGTCTGTATAAAATAATTTAAATCAAATTTTATGAAAAGACACCTTATGTCACAGAAACCTGGAGTCCTGCAGGACTCGGTTTAGGGAGCCTTCCTTTGTAAGGACAATTAATCCAAACTCTGTAGGTTTAATCAAACCAGGAGGAGTGAGAGGCAAAGCAAGATGTGACAAAATCTTAACTCAGAACCAGAAGGCATTCTGTTTCTATTACTTGGTTTTTGTTTTTTGTAATATAGCAATGATTTTTTTTTTTGTAACAGAGTACAAATGCATTATGTACATTTTACCATTAGGAGATATAGGCTGCTACAGTATTTGTGTCTCTCCTAACAGCGTTAGCAGTGTAATGAAATATTAAAACATGTTGCACTTTCAACAAGCCAGATGCTTAGCTATTGTTCTCTAAAGCAAGCACCGTCAATTGAAGCTTATAGGAGGACATACAGGTACCTGCTACCTTTACACTTCCTATTGACTTTCAACAGCAGATTGCACTACTTACTCCATGCAACAAGTCTAACAATTTATTATAGATAATGATTTGCTACTAATATCTGACAAGTTACAGACAGGCTTTGCTCTGCTGAAGATCTTCCAAAAGAAAACAAAAAGAATAAAACCTGCTGGGAGTTGTCGCCCATATTCTCCAATACCATTGATTAAATAATGTTTTTTTCTAATGCCTCATACATCATGGAGTTTAGTGGAATATCTCATTCCTCTCCAACTTTCTAGAACTTTTTTTTTTCCAAACTACCCTTCCCGACACTTCCTTACTCACGACAAAAAATATTTTTTAATTTGTCAAAATTATTTCACAAAATCTAAACAAGCATTGAATTAAATGAGAGACAGGCAAAATATAATAAGCAGTTGCAGACGACCTTTGTAGTAGTACACCGAGAAATTACGAGACAATAGCAGAGCTACTAATGGTTATCTTTTCTTATACCAATAGAGTGAGTGAGAGTAATTGAAAACTACATCAATGTGTGTGTATGTATATATATATATACATATACATATATATATACACACATACATACATGCATATAAACACACACCTAAGCAAAGAATTTAATCCACAATTTCCAAACAAATAGAAAGGGAGATGTTCTGAAGAATCTCTTTGCCTGTCACTCCAATAATATAAAGACTGTCAATGTCTGTTCGGTTACTTATTTGTTCACTAGAAAATATGGGTGTATTGTTGTTGGTGTATCTTCAAGATGGAGCAGGCTCCTGGTTAAAGACATTCCAGCCATGACCATCCATTCTTTTCTTTCAGTGTGGTACATCAAGGATTACAATGTGTGCTAAGTCTTTCCTTTCTTTAAACCGATAGTATGTGACTTGAAGAAAACCTGGCTACCATTTCCAGGAGTTCAAGAGACCACATAGAAGCTTTATCAGTAGCTGATTGTGTGTGTGTGTGTTGCAGATACCTTAACACTGTTGATGAGTTTTCTGGTTAATTGTGACTGAAATGTGAATTCAGTTCTTGTTATTAACTTATATCCAGGACAATCAACAAAGAAGATAGTTAAATGGCTAACCCTGACCATGAAGACACTAGTAATTAACTATTTTATTTGACTTGTGTGACTAGAATTAATATACATGCCTGAATATATGTCTTTGTGTGTAGGTGTGTGTTTGTGAGGAGACAGTGGAAAATATATCTGCTCATAGTTCAGGTGAGCTGATAAAGTTTGTTAAAACCCACTAACAACAGCAACAATGACACTGTCAAAAGCACGAGTTTCTGACTCACAGTTTGACAACAAAGAAAATAATAATAATAATAATCTTTTCTACTATAGGCACAAGGCCTGGAATTTGGTGGGAGGGGACTAGTCGATCACATCGACACCCTCCCTCCCGTGTTTCACTGGTACTTATTTCATCAACCCCGAAAGGATGAAAGGCAAAGTTGACCCCAGTGGAATTTGAACTCAGAATGTAGCAATGGGTGAAATACCACCAAGCATTTCGTCCAGCATGCTAATAATAAGTAGTAGTAGTAGTAGTAGTAGTAGTAGTATAGGCATATATACCTACACATTATATCTATGCATGTATTTATGTACAAGTACCTTTTTCCAATTTATATGCATGTCAACATACAATATAAAAATAGACTATTTTATTGCATGTCCCATTAAATGACAGCCTCAAACAACAGCCAGAACCTTCGTGTTTAGTAGCAGTTATAGTAGTAGTAGTACATATAAATGAACATTCTTCCTTAAGATGGAGGGAAAAAGGAGGCGTGGTGACGTTCATGCTTTTCCATTGGCAGCATCAATGAAGCTAAAGTAGCTACAACTAGCAATTAAAATCATAATATTGTGTACTCCAAGAGACCACATCACCCACACGTATGTGTATGTAGGCATGTATAGATATATTTTAGGCATATTTTATACCACATATGTATATTACATTCCATAGGTAGAATGTTACATTTCTGTGTATTGTTGTAAGTCAAAGCTGAAATGAGTTGAAGCATCTGATTAAATATAGAGTCCTGTTACTTACTGGAGGTCAGTGATCACATTTAGTGTAGTCAGCTGAGAAATTTTAATAAAATCAAAATTAGAGAGAATAGACTAATAATTAAATGTAGACATGAAAAACAAGGGAGACAAACATGAAATCTTAATTAAAACTAATTAGAAAATACCGAAAACAATGTTGTCGATGCAATGAAGGGACCAAGTTCAATCTACACAACGTAACTAATCCTGTTTCAGTGTTATTCGGTCTCTTCAACTAAATACATTCTCTAACTAATGCTACTAGGCAAAGACAATTTGAAGAGGAGGAGGTGTATTTCCCCTCCAATATTTAATATAGAACGTAGTTTAGCTCTTCTAGGTTCTTTCTTGTTTTGAACCTTGTTCAGGTCAATTGTTACACTTTGTTCATGAAGTATTCTGTAAATGGAGTCTCATTAATATTTAGATATCGGTTCAATAACTTATACTGTTATAAAAAAAAAACTGTCCATATGTTGCAACAGTTATGTAAATAAACACACGTATTTGAATATATTATTCATATTTACGTGTGCAATATTGACGGTGGGGAAGAGTTATACGAAAAAAGGCACCAATATCTCTTCTATTTCAAATATCTCTATATGTAGTAGTAGTAGTAATAGTAGTAGTAGTAGTAACAATAATAATAATAATAATCCTTTCTATTATGGGCACAAGGCCAGAAATGTTGGGTGTGGTGGTGGTGGGGGCAAGTTGATTTCACCGATCCTTGTACTTGAGTGGTACTTATTTTTATTGACCCCTAAAGCATAAAAGGTGAAAATAAAAAAAAACACGACGTTCGATCCACACTTGAAGTAGAAAGATGATTGTTCAATGAAAAATTTTAATGTCTCCGATAAATTGTTTTTGTTTGCTTTCCTTTTTCAAAGATCGTCATTAAATCATGTCATTCCTTTCCTATGTGCAGAAATTATAATAATTAATAACAACAATATGTTTATTTGTTACAGTGACTAGTAAGAGTATTGTATTCACAACATAATACGAATAGTGTTCAGTGCTTCATGTAGAGACGATATATTAATCATCATAATAATAATTCTTTATAATTTTGGCACAAAGTCAGCAATTTCGTGGTAGGGAGTTTAGGCAATTACACTGATCCCCAGGGTTTGCCTGATACTTATTTCAGTGACCGCGAAAGGATGGAAGGTAAAGTCGACCTCGGCAGAATTTGAGCTCAGAACGAAAAGACTAGAATGGGAAAAATACCGCCTTGCGGTATTTTTTCCAATTCTTTAAATGATTCTGCCACACCACCGCCCTAATGATGAAGGTGGTGGTTGTTCTTATAATGATGATGGTGCCTATGATGACGCTGTCCTTATTTTTACCACAAAGATGAAGTGACACTACAAGAACAGGTTACAAAATGCAGGATGTTTGAAATAATAATAATCTACTTAGTATATATAATGCAGCATTATTGAAGAAATATGTCGAAGCTGTTGAAAAAAAAATATTTCGTTTTCTTTGGTATCTTTCTATAATAAGGTCCACTCGACATGCTAGAAATAACAGTCAAAATCTCTCAAACCGCACTTAAGAAAATAAGGAAGAGATTGGACTATCTTTAATCATATGTCCGGTCGATCAGGATTGACCTATGGCTAAACAACAAATTGGACATGCAATAGAAAACTTCTATGCGAACGCTTGACCGGCTTGAAATAACAGCTTAATTTCCGTTAACTCATATCCCATACCCCACCATCTTAAACGAAAAGAAAGGAAGGACACGAGTGTAATGTAGCCCTGGTGACAGTATAGCTGTAATAAATGGAACCGATTTCATCATTGTCTTGCTCGAGTAGGGTTGAACGGCCTGGGGTTAAACAACAAACAAACCAGCAAGTGCTGCAACGTCAACACTACCTCTATCACCCTTCTTTAACATTATTATTATTATTTTGGGTGGAGAGCTGGCGGAATCGTTAGTGCGTCGGACAAAATGCTTAGCAATATTTCTTCCGACTCTTTATGTTCTGAGTTCAAATTCCGCCAAGGGTCGATAAAATAAGTACCAGTTGAGCACTGGAATCGAAGAAATTGACTATGCCCCTCCCCCGAAATTTCAGGCCTTGTGCCAAAATTTGAAATCATTATTATTGTTATTATTATTCCATTCGTATGTCGATGTATTAAAGGAATAACAGGAATCAAACGGCGGCGCATTACTAAAACCGGAAAGCTAAAAAGGACAAGAGATGTCCTGGGTGGGATTTGAACACCAACAATAAACAACGATTCCCAACTCGGATTACAAAACAACAAATGTTAAGAAATATATAGTCGATTATATTGATATATCGACCTCCACACAATAAGCTAACGGGTAAATAAACAGTAGCTAAGAACACCGAGGCGGTATCGTCATCGGGGGTTGGGTACATTGTGGGGGTGGGTCGTAGCTTCGAAACAAGTGGTTCTCCTTTCGTTTTTGTCTTTCAGATAAATAAGAGAGGGTGGATGCTGAAAATGTTGAAATCTGTGTGATGTATGACTTCAATTTTATTTTTTATATATCCACCTACATACGGTATTGATTCATCGATATTTCTATTAGAGAGAGAGAGATAGATAGATAGATAGATAGATGTGTGTATACATGCGAGTATGTGCGTATATTATATATATATATATATATATATATATATACGTATGTGTGTATGTATATATATATATATATATAGATATATATATATATACACACACACACGAGTGAAAGCTAATGAGAAAGACCAACAGTTGCTGCCATATTTCATACGCACTCATGTATACACACTCAGCTGACTGTGTGTATATATATATAAATACACACACACACAACACTGCCGTATCTTTTACATATTAATATTAAATAGAAATGAGACATAAGTGATAAAAAGAAAGTAATAAACTGAAACTCACCGCAAATGGATTAGCAGCCTCCGGATCTGCAAACGGATTACTGTCAAATCCCGACATAAT
>NC_069002.1:22575611-22577253 GCF_001194135.2 Octopus bimaculoides
ATAAACTGAAACTCACCGCAAATGGATTAGCAGCCTCCGGATCTGCAAACGGATTACTGTCAAATCCCGACATAATGTCTCGATCTTTTTATCAAATTTTAAAGAAATCAATCACTTCAAGATGGAATAACTAATTAATATCAATACTAATATTAATAATAGTTAAACAAAAAAAAACGAGCAGTTTCTTCTAACGTAATAATAATTTTCCTTGGACAATTATTTTAATTTCTCGAGGATAGGTGTGTGTGTGTTTGAGATTTGGAGGTGGTATGCTTTGCATTTGCTGTGCTTGTTATTATTATTGTTATGAATATTCCTTTCAGGCTGGCTCTTAACTCCGCCAAGGAAACGGCGAGAGACAGAGAGAGAGAGAGCAGAAATATCCTCCTCGGTTGTTCAAATCCAAACGAAGGAGGCCACAGACATAGAGACCGTAATGGCGACTTGCTCTCTCTTTGACTCACTGTCGGGCTTGACGCATGCGCACTGCTGTCGTCCGAATGTCAGTCGCTGCCAGTTATCAACACGATCGCCAATCGCTTCATGTCACCTTGAACACCAATAATTACAGTTGGATATTTACACGTCACTCTCGTTTAGTTTCTTTTTTCTTGGTTGATGCTGCTCTTTTTTTCCTCTTCGTAATATATCTTATCTGGTTAATATCCAGTTATCTATCTACACGATCGACTACTAATTTCTCTTTTGTTCCTGTTGTAATTGATAGGGTCACACCTCTCATTCGCAACAGCTGTTTTTTTTTTTTCTTTTTTAAATATTCTAACTGAAAAAAAAAACCGTTTCCCTTGTCAAATACCCAGCTTCAGTTACGCAAAGCTTTGGTAGGAGGATGGTTGATAAAGTCCATCTGTTGAAAAAGACGCAAAAGCGAATAAAAAACAAAAAATTTTAAAACAATTTTCGTGAAGAATTGCTCTGGAACCATTGACCCCTCTCACTCGCGTAATCTTCATCATATCCCAACAAAGACAGAAAGAAAGAAATTTTTTAAAAGACTTAACCCCAACGACTCCAAGTTAACCTGTGAGGTTGTCCAGCAGACGGATATATCAAAAACCCAGTATTCGTCCTCAACTGTTTTCCACATTACCAAACAATTTTTATAGAAGATTAACCACATGTATTACTGGTACTCTACCGTTGGTGCTGTAAATGCAAAGTTGATCGCTGTGGAATTTCAAGTAAAGATAGTAAATGCCAATATTTCTTGTGATAAATTTGACATAAGGAAAGAGATGTTGTGATGTTTATGCTGTTACAAAGGACTCAATTAGCCACCCGTTTAAGACTTAACTACCATTAATATTTATCGTGTCTTTTATTGCCACAAATTACAACACAAGGCAATATTACAATATGGTAGAACAAATTAAACTTAAATATAACAGAAAGATCATAAATTTAACTTTATCATGCATGCGCGCGCGCGTGCATTTATAAGTGCAAACGTAACTGTGTGGTTAGAAGTTTGCTTTCCAACTAGATGGTTCCAGGTTCAGTCTCACTGCATGGTAACTTGAGAAAATGTCCTCTACTATAGCCCTGGACCAATCAAAGCCTTGTGATTTGGTCAATGGAAACTGAAAGAAGCCTGAAAGGCACATTGAAGGAGGCAGAA
>NC_069002.1:22577415-22582398 GCF_001194135.2 Octopus bimaculoides
AATTAAACTTAAATATAACAGAAAGATCATAAATTTAACTTTATCATGCATGCGCGCGCGCGTGCATTTATAAGTGCAAACGTAACTGTGTGGTTAGAAGTTTGCTTTCCAACTAGATGGTTCCAGGTTCAGTCTCACTGCATGGTAACTTGAGAAAATGTCCTCTACTATAGCCCTGGACCAATCAAAGCCTTGTGATTTGGTCAATGGAAACTGAAAGAAGCCTGAAAGGCACATTGAAGGAGGCAGAACATACATTATACAAAGAGGTGAATCTTGAAACAAAAAGAACTGCAACCAACCTTAACATCAGTGAGAGTATAGAGTATTTCCTTCCACGTATAAGGGTGTGCAGAAAAGTTCTTGGCTCAGGGTAAAACAAAATACAGGAAGATCAGTTAATTATAATTTTATTCCACATATTCCCCTCTCAGATTCACATGCCTTTTTGCAGCAGTCCTTCAGTTTTTCTAAGCCCTGTAAAAGGTCTCGGATGGTTGGGTCTCCAGTCAAGTCTTTGGCGATACTCTTAAAGCCAGGAATTTTTCAGCACCTCCTTGTAAGCTTTTTATTAGCCTTAAAGATCACAAAACCAATTTTAGGAGAAACCCTAAATGTAGACTATAATCCAGCTAAAACAAATAAGAATTATTAGAAAGAATATTTTAGGTTCCATTCCCCATGAGATTAATAGTGATATAGAGTTCCATTTATGGGATAACAGCATGTCTGTTACAGACTGGTTTCAGGACATTAACAATGAGAATACTGTAAGTTCACCCAGTTTTATATTGTGGACTTTCCCTTGTCTATAACAAGGCCTCTACCACTCGGGTAAAGATCCCCTTCGGTCATGAATGACCACGGGATTGCACCAAGAAAGTTCCCTTCCAGGTCACAAGTCTAGGTGAGGTTTTTTATGGAAGACTAGCAGTCACTTGTGAATACCACCCTCCCTCTCCACACCACTGATGTTATCCAAGGGAAAGGCAAAGGGGCCGATACAGCTTGGTACCAGTGATGTTGCAACTCATTTCTACAGCTAAGTGAGCAAGAGCAACATGAAATAAAGTGTCTTGCGCAAAAACACAGCACAGCCTAGTCCAGGAATCGAACTCATTACCTCATGTTTGTGAGCCCAATGCTGTAGCCACTGAGCCATGCACCTTCACTTCTACCACTTCAGGCACTTGATTTTGCTAAGGAGTACATATTTGTCAGCAACTCTAACATTGACATTATCCTGCATGCTAGGAAATGCTTGCTATTTTTCAAAGACTCTGACTGGGTCAAGAAGAATAGGGAAGCTTTGTTCAGTGTGCTGATGGGAACGTATGACAGAAGAGAATTATATCTATTCATAGGTGTGTATACATTGCACCATTTGCATGTAGAGTTTCTGTGTTGGATGCAAGTTTGTACAGAGATGATGGCCTTATAGTCACCCGTAACATGGACAGGCATGAGCATAATGACGTTAGGAAAAATCTTACTGTATTTTTCTAAAAAATGGGCTCAAAAATTACAACTGACATGAATCTTAGTTATGTTAATTTTTTAGACATCAACTTAAATCTGTGATCTGACAGTTTTAAGCCATACCATAATCTAATGAAAGGTTTTTCTATATCAACAAAGGATCAAATCATCTGCCTTGTATTTTCAAAAATATTGTTGGCATTATAGGTAAGCATATTTCCTAATTGTCAGCAGACGAGGCAGCCTTTAATGATTCCTCCACATACTACAAAGATGAACTTGTCAATTGTGGATTCTCAGAGATGATATTCTATGTTCTCAGTGGAAACAACCCCAGAAAATCTAATAATGAGAAAGGTTTTGTGATATATTGTAACATTTAGTAATATGAACATTCTCAGTAAACCTAACAGAATTTCTGATTCCTCCTCCTCCTCCTCCTCCTCCTCATCATCATCATCATCATTATCGTTTAACGTCCGTTTTCCATGCTGGCATGGGTTGGACGGTTTGACTGAGGACTGGCAAACCAGGAGGCTGCATCATGCTCCAATCTGATTTGGCAAGGTTTCTACAGCTGGATGCCCTTCTTAACAGCAACCACTCTGAGAGTGTAGTGGGTGCTTTTTACCTGCCACTGGCATGGGGGCTGGTCAGCTGGCACCAGCATTGACCATGCTTGAATGGTGCTTTTTATATGCCACCAGTATGGGTGCCAGTCAGGCGGCACTGGCATCAGTCACAACTACAATTTCACTAGGCTCAACAGGTCTTCTCAAGCACAGTATATTGCCCGACAATTGAAGGGTACTTTTAAATGGGCTAGTTATGGGACACTTGCATTGGTGACAGCTATGATCTCACTTGGCTTGCCGGGTCTTCTCAAGCACAGCATTTCTCCAAAGGTCTCGATTGCTTGTCATTGCCTTTGTGAGGCCCAATGTTCGAAGGTTGTGTTTCACCACCTCATCCCAGGTCTTTCTGGGTCTACCACTTCCACAGGTTCCCTCTACTGTTAGGGTGTAATGCTTCTTCACACAGCTGTCCTCATCCAAACCAGTGCAGTCGTCTCTCTTGCACACCACATTTGATGTTTCTTATGTCCAACTTTTCTCTCAGAGCGCTTACACTCTGCCGTGTATGCACACTGACATTACACATCCAACAGAGCATACTAACTTCATTTCTTCCAAGCCTACACATGTCCTCGGCAGTCACAGCCCATGTTTCACTGCCATGTAATATGGCTGTTTGCACACATGCATCATTGTCTTCCTTTCGCTCTGAGTGAGAGGCCTTCTGTTACCAGCAGAGGTAGGAGCTCTCTGAACTTTGCCCAGGCTATTCTTATTCTAGTAGCTATGCTCTCAGAGCATCCACTCCAGCTACTGTCTTGGTCACCATGGTAACGAAAGCTATCAACTACTAGTTTTTTCCCCTGGCATGTGATGAAATATGCTTTCTGTATATCTTCAGTGCATCTTGCCACACACAAAAACTATCTTCCAAGTTAACCCTCCTTTGATATTACTGCACTTCTTATGTGTCCATAACTTACATCGGGTACATCTTATGGAGTTTCTACCTACACCTTTTCTACAGATTGTGCAGGGCCATCTACCTGAAGGGATTTGTGATTTGTCTGCCTTCCTACTTACTAAAACTTTGGTTTTTGCTAGATTGATTCAAAGGACCTTCGATTCTAGATCTTACTTCCACACCTGAAACTTCTTGAGTTCTGGTAGTGACTCAGCTATTAGAGCAAGGTTAACAAGATAGAGGAGCTCCCAGGGGCAGCCTGTCTTGAATTCCTCTGTTATTGCCTGGAGGGCAATGATGAATAAGAGGGGGCTGAGGATTGATCCTTGGTGAACCCCTACTTCTACCCAGAATTCTTCACTATACTCATTGCCAACACTCACCTCACTGACAGCATCCCTGTACATGGCTTGTGCATCTCTCACCGACCACTCATCTATCCCTAGTTTCCACATTGACCACCAGATAAAGGATTGAGGGACTTTGTCAAAGGCTTTCTCCATGTCAATGAAAGCCAAGTACAGCTGTCTTACCAGAAATATAGCATCAGTGGTACTTCTCTCTGACACAAACACAAACTCATCTAAACTAACTCTCTCCCTAATTAGTTAAGCTCTAAATATAATTTCAAAGATCCAAAAAGCTCTCCTTTAATGGTAATTGACTATTGAAAGGTGTTGTATATAGGAGTAAGGGACAGATTGACAACATTCCAACAGACAAAACTTAAACTGGTACCACAGAAAACAGCTTCTAAATGAGGTTTTACTCACACAGAAATTCCTTCAAATATCCTGAAAACAGGTCACAATGAGTCTAGGTAAACACTTATGGCAATTAAAAGAAGCTGGTTCTGCCTCGTTTAGAATATATTGGTCTCCCTGATATTTGTAAAATAATTGTTGGTATCATACATGCAGTGTCTTCATTTCCAGTATTCTCCAAGAACATGTCTGACCATGGAGAAATATTACCTTGCTTGGAAACAAATGAACATTGAAAAGAAGGACATCAGTCCATAACATTTCTGCCTCAATAAATTCCATCCATTCTATGTAAGCATATAGAAGTTGGCATTAAAATGTTGAATGTATGTAGGTATCAAGTAATATTCATTGCCACTTGATAGTACAACTACTGCATTGATCCCTCAGAGAGATTATAGAACTAGCATTTTTCCTTCTAAGTACATACATATATGTATATGAATACATATCTATACGTACGTTCATATATATATATATATATATATATAAACGTGTACGTGTATATACACACATGCATATACAAATATATTTACACACACACACAAACACACACATGTATATTGATGATGGCTGGTAAGCAAAAACACTGAATTGTAAAGATATATATATGTATGTATGTATCATGTCATCATCATATTTTAACATCCATCTTCCATGCTGGCATGGGTTGGAAAGTATGTGTGTATATGTGTGTGTGTGTGTATTATTTCAGGGGTTGGCAATTTCAAAAGAGGCTACTTAGGAAATATTGCTCAAAATCTTATGATGAATGAAAAAATATTTAATCCATAATCGTTAGTCCGACAAAATACATATTCAATTTTGTATATGGCTCATATATATATATGTATACACACACATACACATTTATACAGACACATATATACATACGTATACATACATACATATATTCTTTTATTCTTGTGGTGTTATGGGCTGTGATGAGCTGTGTGTTGCTGGTGGAGTGAGGTGAGGCAAACAGAAGTGAAGCCAGACCGGAAGGGCCAGACCAGAAGGGTCAGCGACACGTGGTCAAAGGCTAGCACGTGGGGCCAGTCAGAAAACAGAGAGGTTACGAGAAAGACGTGTTCTGATCAGGAGCGATCGTGTACTCCGCTGCGGTCGACAAGGTAAGGTCCAACGTTTCATTCTGTCCTTTTGCTTCTTGTTGTCTTTTTTCCTCCATCACACCACAATT
>NC_069002.1:22585339-22589683 GCF_001194135.2 Octopus bimaculoides
GTCAGACCGGAAGGGTCAGACCGGAAGGGTCAGACCGGAAGGGTCAGACCGGAAGGGTCAGACCGGAGGTCGGTGACACGCCGTCGAAGGCTAGCATGTGGGGCCAGTCAGAAAACAGAGAGGTTACGAGATAGACGTGTTCTGATCAGGAGCGATCGTGTACTCTGCTGCGGTCGACAAGGTAAGGTCCAACGTTTCATTCTGTCCTTTTGCTTCTTGTTGTCTTTTTTCCTCCATCACACCACAATTCTTTTACTTAGTAGATGTTCAAGAGCAATAAACAGTGAAAATGTGCAGAAAACAACTTCTGCCACATTCCAGGGAGAAAAACTAGACATAGTTGATAGCTTCCGCTATCTAGCTGACCAAGTTAGGAGTGAGGGAGGGTGCACTGAAAGTGTAGCTGCTAGAATAAGAATAGCCTGGGCAAAGTTCAGAGAGCTCTTGCCTCTGCTGGTGACAAAGGGCCTCTCACTCAGAGTAAAAGGCAGACTGTATGACGCATGTGTACGAACAGCCATTCTACATGGTAGTGAAACATGGGCCGTGACTGCTGAGGACAGGTGTAAGCTCGCAAGGAATGAAGCCAGTATGCTCCGATGGATGTGTAATGTCAGTGTGCATACTAGACAGAGTGTAAGTACCTTGAGAGAAAAGTTGGACCTAAGAAGCATCAGTTGTGGTGTGCAAGAGAGACAATTGCACTGGTATGGCCATGTGGCAAGAATAGATGAGGATAGCTGTGTGAAAAAGTGCCACACCCTAGCAGTTGAGGGAACCTGTGGAAGAGGCAGACCCAGGAAGACCTGGGATGAGGTGGTGAAGCACGACCTTCGAACATTAGGTCTCACCGAGGCAATGACTTGTGACTGAGACCTTTGGAAATATGCTGTGCGTGAGAAGACCCGGCAAGCAAAGTGAGACCATAATCTGAGGCCTCTGCTAGGGGTGCAGCTAGCCCACTTATCCATACCTTTCTTTCATTGGACACTAAACTCCGCTTGCTTGTGAAGACCTGTTGAGGCAAGTGAAATCGAAATCGAACCAAATTCGACGACTGGCACCCATGGCAATGTCTCCTTCATTGGACACTAAACTCGGCTTGCAAAGACCTGTTGGGGCAAGTGAAAGCGAAATCGTGATGGCACCTGTGCCAGTGGAGCGCTAAGAGCACCGTCCGAGCATGATTGTTGCCAGAGCAGCTGTCTGGCTTCTGTACCAGTGGCACGTAAATGGCACCATTTGTGTGTGATCGTTACCAGCATCGCCTTACTGGCACTTGTGCTGGTGGCACTGGAAAAGACATTCCAGAGAGGTCGTTGCCAGTGCTGCTGGACTGGCTCCTGTGCAGGTGGCCCGTAAAATACACCATTTTGAGCATGGCTGTTGCTAGTACCGCCTGACTGGCCTTTGTGCTGGTGGCACATAAAAGCACCCACTACACTCTCGGAGTGGTTGGCGTTAGGAAGGGCATCCAGCTATAGAAACACTGCCAAATCGGATTGGAGCCTGGTGTAGCCATCTGGTTCGCCAGTCCTCAGTCAAATCGTCCAACACATGCTAGCATGGAAAGCGGATGTTAAACGATGATGATGATGATGATGATGATGATGCTTCAGTCACTTGACTGTGGCCATGCTGGAGCATCGCCTTTAGTCGAACAAATCGACCGCAGGACTTATTCTTAGTAGGCCTAGTACTTCTTCTATTGATCTCTTTTGCCAAACCACTAAATTACAGGGACATAAACACACCAACACCATCAAGCAATGGTGGGAGGACAAACACAAACACACATACACAAATACATACATATATATATATATATATATATATATATATATATATATATATATATATATATATATATATACTGGCAGAGATACCTGGCATTGCCCATGTTACATGCACTGGAAGAATTAGACTTTTCTGTTATATTTTCTCTAATGAACTGGAATACCTAAGATTCGAATTTCATAAAAATTGCACATGGGGGTTCTTTCACTCTTTATACACCTTAAAAAAATTCTAATAATGACACATGTATCCCATACTACTGATCTTTATGCGCATATTCCAAAATTCCAGTCTTATGGAACCTGTTATTAGGATTTTGCTCCTGAAAAATGGAGGTCATGGAGCTCTAAAATGTGGGAGTTAAGGCCCCTATTCGGGGTGGGTGTCTTAATGTCAACCAGAGAAATTGAATTGTTGAGAATCTTTTTAACTTGGGTGTTATATCTATTGTTCAAATTTCTTTGAAATAGGAAATATTTGTATGTTCACTGGGTTTGTAAAAGAGAGCAAAACTACAGGAAACCAAAAGACGAATGATCACAATAAGCAGTCAGCTACCCTACCCAAGTCGTTACTACTCCCCAATGTAGAATTCCTCACTATACAGGTGACAGGCACAGCCACAAGATGTATTACGGATCTATAGCAATTGGAAGGGTGTGACCCAACTGAAATAAACATTAACAACTGTGTGACGTGAGGGCTAAGGGGAAATGAAAGTTTGCAACTGACCACTATACCGATAGGTAACTGGACTGAATAAATTTACAATCTATAAATGTCCAGTCACTCACCTGGGGACTACGTGTGACCCAGTGATAATAAAAAGACTCAAAGGAGGTCTGCAAGGAAATAACTTTACTCAACACTTTGCAACTGAATCAGTGGAGGCAAGGATGCTTCTCTTTTACTTGACAATTTATGCACCACATTGCAGAAATCACAATGTAAGTATATTTCAAAGCAAACTCTTACACTGTTGTATCATTGAATTACAAATAACACTCATCTTTTGTGCTCAGGTGACCCTATAGCTTCCAAGAGTACAACTGTATTCCTCTTTGCTTAGATAAAATGACTAAATTGTGGGTGTGAAGTCCCCATGAAGAGGTCTTTCTAACTTCTAAGAAGATGAAATTTTAGAAATATTACTTCATTTGTGCCTAATATCTATGGTTAAAATTTCATCAACCTCAAAAATATATGAATTTTCATGGAGGTTATGGCCCTTATGCATACAATATAATTACCAAATTTCATAAAGATCCATTCAGTACTTTTGACCTAGTTTGGGATCATGAAAAATGACTAAAATTTGGGAGTTAAGGCTCCCATTAGAATCCTCATGAGAAGTGAAAAGCTTGAGAATACATCTTGATGTGTGTCAATTATTCATCATCACCAGGCTCCAATCTGATCTGGCAGAGTTTCTACAGCTGGATGCCCTTCCTAACGCCAACCACTCTGAGAGTGTAGTGGGTGCTTTTACATGCCACTGGCATGAGGGCCAGTCAGGTGGTATTGGCAACGGTCACGCTCAAATGGTGTTTTTTACATGCCACCTGCACAGAAGTCAGTCAAGCAGCATTGGCAACGACCTCGCTCAAATGTTTTTTCACATGCCACTGGCACAAGTACCAGTAAGGCGATGCTGGTAACGATCAAGCTCAAATGGTGCTTTTTACGTGCCACCGGCATGGAAGCCAGACAGCTGTTCTGGCAATGATCATGTTCAGATGGTGCTGTTAGAGCTCCACTGGGATGGATGCCAGCCATCAAATTTGGCTCGATTTCGATTTCACTTGCCTCAACAGGTCTTCGCAAGCAGAGTTTAGTGTCCAATGAAGGAAGGGTACACATAAGTGGGTTGGTTACACCCCTGGCAAAGGCCACGGGTTATGGTCTCACTAGGCTTGCCGAGTCTTCTCATGCACAGCATATTTCCAATGGTCTCGGTCACTAGTCATTGCCTTGGTGAGGCCTCATGTTCAAAGGTCATGCTTCACCACTTCATCCCAGGTCTTCCTGGGTCTACCTCTTCCACAGTTTCCCTCAACTGCTAGGGTGTGGCACTTTTTCACACAGCTATCCTCATCCATACCAGCGCAATCGTCTCTCTTGCACACCACAACTGATGCTTCTTAGGTTCAGCTTTTCTCTCAAGGTACTTACACTCTGTTGAGTATGACACTGACCCATGGTTGAAATATCATCAATATTGAAAATTTATGAATTTTCATGGGTGTTCTGCCCCATTTAAGCCATCTTAAATTCGAACCGAATATACTGCATTATACCTGCCCTTATGCATTGAATCTAAGTTCCAAATATCATAAGGATCCATTCAGTAATTTTGGTCCACAAAATTGTATGAAACACACAGCATTACCCTTCTCCCTAGGCTTGGATTTTGTGTTCCAAATTTCATTAGGATCGGTGCAGTAGTTTTCGAATGCATAAGTAACGCACGAACACACATAAAGACATTGACTTTTATATAATAGATATGAATATACACATATACATACATGTATATGTGTGTGTGTG
>NC_069002.1:22589833-22590758 GCF_001194135.2 Octopus bimaculoides
TGTATATACACACACACACACAAAAAGATAGATTGATAGATACAACTGAGTGGGCAAAGAAAAATATGAGACACTGCCTAGTGCTATTTTTTACATTTTGATAAGCCTATCAGTTTCTTCTTGTCAAACCAGTAAGTTATGGTTGATGTAAATAAACGAACAGCAGTTGTGAAGCAGTGATGAGGGAGAAATGCAGAGAGAAAGACACACACATACACTTACATATATACATATATATATATGACTGATTTATTTAAGTTTTTGTCTACAAAATCCACTCACAAGGCTTTAGTTGGTCTGAGGCTGTAGCAGAAGACACATGCCAAGTCACCACACAGTGGGACTGAACCCAGGACCATGTGTTTTGGAACTAAGTTTCTTACCACACAGCCACACCTGCACCTATGTATGTGTGTGTGTGTGTATGTATATGTGTGTGTGTATGAGCGTATATATGTATGCATGTATATATGTGTACATATATGTGTACATATAACATGTACATCTATATATATACATGTACATCTATATATATACATCTACACATATACATGTATACATATACATCTATACATATACAGCTATACATATACATGTATACATATACATCTATATCTATACATGTATATATATATACATCTATACATACATAGTCACTTCTTCCTTTCTCACCCCAGCTAGACGAAACTACTATCTCTCTGTTCAGCTTCGTCATATCACAGTGTTCAATATCTCATCGCATTTGGCCCTACGGCCTTTTTATGTTGTTTTCACTGTCTAATTTTTCCTGTCCTGTTATAACGGGGTCAACGATATTGTTCCATGGGCTTTAGGAGTTGACCCCGTTATAACTCTATGTAAACAAACCTTCTAATGGTCACTAACCATGTAACATCTCAGCTCGTAAGTTACCCCATTATTTCGT
>NC_069002.1:22590858-22594493 GCF_001194135.2 Octopus bimaculoides
AGCATGGAAAGCGGACGTTAAACGATGATGATGACGATGATGATGATACACGATGATAATGATGATGATGATGATGACAATGATGATGATGGAATCTCCCTTCAAAGACAACGTATGAATGTTCAGTAAGAAAGCAATAAAATCTAATTAGGAATCATTATATAATAACAACAGAAAGCGGAAAGCAATCAAACTGGTCATACAAGGAAATAATACTAATGCAAACTGACAGTTAACAATACACTGATAATAGTATCATCATCATTATTATTATTATTATTATTATTACTATTATTATTATTTTTACGATTGTTTCCCAATATTTACAATTTATGTATTTTATTTGGTGACTCCTCATGAGAGTCTTCAGGCCACCAATTGATTTACATATATATTTAGTGTTACCCCTTCGATCAATGATTATATTTTTTCACAAAACAGGTAGAATTCAATTTGTATCTTGTTATCTTAGAATGGTTGAGTGATAAAGCAATAGACAGCCAATCTGGAGCATAGCTATTAATAGTTTATCACTGACGGTATATTGTCAAGGTGGAAAAACCCAGCATGAGCAATGTGGACTCCACCTTTTTTTCTGATTAAACAGAAAATACGTAAAGTTGTAATCACAAATCTCAAATATCACTGATTGCATAGTTAGAAATAGATCCTACAGAAGAGAACAAAGCTTTTGCAGTGGGACTTGGGCAAAGTTGCCGTGGATTTTTTCTACTTTGTATTGTTTCTTTGGCTCTGTTAAGGTAACTTACTTTCCTGAAAGAAAAACAAGGCTAGACAGCTGTGAGAAAGTGGCAATATTGTAAACAACAAACACCAACGCCCGGCCTATGTTTAAATCAGAAGATTAGCCAGAGTCCAGCAACAGAGATATTTATATATCAGATCAAAAGAAACAACTGCTGACAGTCTGAGAATGTCTGTCGATGATATGGCCAGTGAGAATATTTGCTGACCATTTAAGAATTTTTGTGGATCTTAGTGCTAGTGTCTTAACAACATTTTGGAAAGCAGAGGAAGACACTTTTGATAAATTCTTTGGTAAGAGAATGGATCTCAAAAGTGTTTGAATTCCCTTTGTGCCAGATATATTTAATTGGTTCTTATCAAGAGCAATAAATGTATGACAGGATAATTCTGTAAAGTGGTAGTAAGACATATTTGGTATGAAATATGAAGAAAATAGACAGCTTTTGATGTCAGTTAATGAACATGATGGCCAATCTGTGGCTGTCAGAAAATGACTAAGAATAAACTTGTGTAAATGTTTTGTTTCCTCACCTGCCACACTGTTCAGATAACAACTTATTTTACACAAAATAATGATAAACTTATTAGGAAATGAAATGCATTTTCCGTTATCTTTTATCGGAATAATGTCTCATAACATTATTAAACTCAGTTCCTCTGGTAACGCTTGATTCAATAATGATGATAATAATGTGTGAGTGTGTGTGTGTATGTGTCTGTGTCTCTGTGTGTGCATGTCTGTGTGTGTATACATATGTTCATACACACATGTATATATGTACGTATGTGTATAAGTATCTATGTATGCTTTCTCTAACTTCTCTTTCTTATTCATCCTCCTCTTTTACTTCTACTTTTCTATCTTTCTTCTGATGAAGAACTGGCATCTGAAGTGTCAAGATGCTTTCCCTTCTTTCTATGCATTAAACTAATGCAACATTGGCTCAAACCTGTCCATCCCATGTTTTCTGCATTTTGCACTCATTGCTTTCTTAACACACACTCACAAATTGGGTAGAAATAGGCTCCCAAGAGAGAAAAAACTCTCATCAGGAAAATCAAAGGACTTAATAAAAAAACTAACCAATTAAAATACTACCACCAACAGCATACACATTCAACAGAATTAACAGCAATAAGAAGGCTTGATTTGAAAAAACATAATCTGCAGATCACCATGAAACCCTACATTGACAATCAAAGGACTACAGAGGACAACTGGTGAATCAGAAAATTCAAGCAGAACCCAGAAGTGTTCTATTCATGCCAACAAGCATAGGACCACAGTGTCACCCATTGGTCCACAAATTGTTCATAACAGCATTCTCCAATAAGATACTAAAGAAATGGCAGAAGTAGTGCAGAAACAATACTGTTCTGTCATTAGTGATCCCACTGATACTGATGCAAGGGATCTAAACGAAACTCAATCCTCAACATACTATCATAGACATAACGTTTACTGCCCCAGACATCACAGCAGCAATAAATGGAATCAAGTATTATCCTGTTGTAGGTTCTGATAGATTTCCTGCTAATCTCCTGAATGAATACAGGCACCAACTTGCAACCCCTCTAACCAACCTCTGAAGAAATTCTTTAAACTGAGGCTATATACCAAAACCGTTCTTATCCCAAGCCATCATCTTGGTCTTCAAAAAGGGAAACAGGTATCTCATAGTTATCTATCACCCAATCTCACTCACCTCCCATGTCATCAAAGTGTTTAAAAGGTGAGATCAAAGATAGCTGGATTCCTGAAGAGCTACAAACTTCTAAATTGCAACTATCATGGCTTTTGCCATGGCAGGGACTGCCTAACACAGCTCTTACATCGAATTAATGATGCCTTTAAAGTCTTGGGATCAAGTTCAAACTTTGACATCATATATCTTGATTTCAGCAAAACATTCAACAGAGTCAACCACAACATTGTCCTGTTAAAATTGTCAAATATTAGAATCCATGGAAAACTGCTAACACTGGATTAAGTATTTCCTGGTGAACACAACACATGTTGCAATCAGTGGAATCCATTCAAGCCTAGTGAATGTCACAAGTGATGTCCCTTAGGAGACTGTTTTGGACCTGCTTCTCTCTCCTGTTTCCCCTCACTTACCACCCCACCACCCTACCTCTCCAACGCACCATTCTCTGAGCCTTCTGGCGACTCCAGTCCGATCCCTCCACTTCACACATCTTCCCTAACCAACCCCTCCCCTTCTTCAAATGCGCTCACAACCTACGAGACCTCTTGGTCCACAGCTTCTTCTCTAACCCAATCCCCCAACCCAGCTCGTTCCCGTGCTTCTGCCCACGCTGCCGCACTTGCCATTACCTCTCCAACACCACCCTCCTCACAGGCACCCATCATCGACCCTATCATATCACTGACTCCTTCACTTGCACTTCTAGCAATGTCATCTACTGCATCTCCTGCTCTCTCTGTCCTTCTCTATACATCAGTCAAATGGGATGCTGCTTGGCTGACCGGTTCGCGGAACACCCCGAGACATCAGACTTGGCAACGACACCCCAGTCTCGCGCCATTTCCGCTCTACCGGTCATTCTTTACAACACCTGTCTGTGTTCGGATTGTCCTTGCACAGGGGCTATCCGGGCTCCCTTCTTCACCATGAGCAGGGATTAATCTTCTCTCTTTGCTCCTTTTCTCCACATGGGCTTAACTCTCCTCCTCCTTCATCTAACCCTCCTCCTCTCTTCCTCTCACACCTACTTCCTCTTACCCACTTCTCTCTTGCTCTGACACCTACTTCCTCTCTTCACTCCTACCCACCTTCTCCCTTCCACCCTCTCCCTTCATCGTTACTCCACCCCTACACATTCCAACCCCACCATCCCATCCC
>NC_069002.1:22594563-22597487 GCF_001194135.2 Octopus bimaculoides
ACCTACACATGCACATGTCAAGGTCAGCAGCCCCCTTCCACATGCACATACACACGCACGCACACCTTTGTTTTGGGATCACCACTACTTTATTATCTCCCCTTCTTAGCTCTCCTGTGTGACCCCTCTGTCCAGCATTCACCATGATAGATCACTAGCCACTAAACCTTTTTTATTTTCTCTCCCTGTTTATTTCTGTGTTCCTTTCTGTTGAAGAACATAGGCTCGAAACGTAAATGACTTTCTCACTTCCCAAGCATTAAACTAATATATCTGTTTGTTGTTTACACACCCATCTTTGTCTTTTGTTTTTCCTGTAAACTTTCACTATATAAATGACATCTCAAGTGTCATCAAGAACAGCAAAATAAAGATATTTGCAGACGACTCCAAGTTTCAGAAAACTACCAATGGAGACAAAGCCCAAACTGAACTTCAGCCTGATCTACATGCCATAAGCTAATGGGCAGACAAAAACAGTTAAATGAGGAAAAATTTGAACTTGTGTACTTTGGAAAAGAGAAAGAGCTCAAACAACCATATTCTCTTCCTTCAGAAGAACTACTTACAGCATCCAATAATATCAGGGACATGATAGTAATTGTTGGCAACAATCTTGTATGGAGTGTTCACATCAACAATAAAGTCGGTATGGCTCACAGGATGAGATCCTGGATCCTCAGAACTTTCTGATCCAAACAGCAAGATGTCATTATTCCCCTTTTCTCTTCTTTTGTACAGCCTTCATCAAGAATATCGCTGCACCCCCAGCCTGTGGTCTCTCCACGCCAAATAAAACATTACGAGAACTGAGTCACCCCAGAGAGCACTCACTAAAGAAATTGAGGGCCTGACTAATCTTGATTATTGGGACCACTTTAAAACATCGAAGCTTTATTCTTTGCCATGACCACTACATCTTTTGCACAATGTGGAAAATATACCAGCAGCATGGCCTTAACATCAAATTTGGAAATCATCCAAAACTGAGGCTACATGTCATATGCCCCCTACACAATTCAGGGTCACAACACATTATTACATCGCAACACAATTTCTTTTCTTCTGCGGGCCCTGGTCTTTTTAACATTAAGATCCTATCACTTTCAAGTGATATCTGGCCAAATTTCTTCAAGGGATACCATATAAGCCAGCTATAACTGGATACATCTCAGTCAACAACAACTCCCTACTTGAATGGGGTACCACAAAAACTTGACTCAAAGACAACTTAACAAATGCTATCAGGTGGTGCAATTAAGTTAGACACAGCCTGGGCCAAATTGAACTTATATATATATATATATATATATATATATATATATATATTTGTGTGTGTGTGTGTGTGAGTGTGTTAAATAAACTGAAACAAAGCCAAGGGTGTGTGGAATTTTCAGGACATTTATAAAGAGAAAGTTAGTCTTACAGATGTTTCTGGGATATTAGGGATATTCCTTCATCAGCATTACCATACGGTTACCTGCCACCTTGGCTCTTCTGAATACCAATACCTCTCATATATATATATATCTTCTGTCTTCAGTCTCTCATTAACCATATACATAGCGAACACTGTGAAAGTGACCGTGCCTTACAAGTAAGTTACCAGGTATAAACTATTCCTTTTATTATCTAATAACCACATACACACACACTCATGTATGTGTGTGTGTGTATTATAGACAGAAATTCTACAGTTAACATGGTTAATTCTTTAAAGTGCTGGATTAAATGAAAGTTTTAATCAAGTATGAAATTATGTGTAATGGTGCAAATGATCCAACTCTTTCTTATAAAACCACTTTTTAAACATATTTTTCTCAAACCACCAAATAAAAAGAAAACAAAACAAATTAAAACACGATAAAAACATAAATTTATTTTTCTAACATTTAATTCTTTTCCCATAAAAATTTATTTTCTGATGTCTGGACTCTCTTCTGCTTTTCCTTTAACCTCTTTCCAGAAGCATTTCATTCCATTGTCAATCATTTGATGAACTTGAAGAATAATCCTTTCAAAATTGGGATCAAAATCCATTAGGTGCCACTTTAGCCCTTCTGCAGAGTCAAAGGAATCTTGGTAATGCTGCAAATTCATTTCCCAATTTGGCACATTTTCTCCCTTTCTGTATCGATCTTCATAATCATACTATTGATCAATGTTAAAGAGATCAATATCATTCAATTCTTAGTAATATTAGTTCAATAATTCTTGTACATTTGTCAAATCAACTTCACACGATTCATGCCCAGTGATGGTAATTGGGGCTATCTTTTGACTAATTCCTTGAAAATCATTCCCACAGTGCAACAAAAATTCTTCCCACACAGCTCCCACAGTAACTTGGCATAATACATTACCACGATTCTTCAAGTTATCACTCATGGTGTCTTGTGTTGCTTGTTCAAAAGTTATCATCAGATAATTAGCTTTGAACTTTGCAATTACCTTAAAATCCACAAATTGCAAAACAGATGTCCTGTTAGAGCAGAGATTCTCAACCATTTTTTTATCTATGGAGCCCTTTGATTACTATTTTATTCTTGTGGACCCCACCACAGCCATTCAATATTCAAAAACTAGTTTTATAGAAACTTCTTTCAAAATTTGTATTTTGTTTTTTCACACATTCACTTGTCTTAGCTGAACTATGTAAGACATGGTTCCCAACCATTTTTTACTTAAGGACCCCTTTCAATACTATTTCATTCTGGTGGACCCCACCACAGCCATGTTTAAAAACTAGTTTTATTGAAACTTCTTTCAAAATTCCTATTTTGTTTTTTCACACATTCCCTTGTGTAGTTTAAACCATGTAAAATGTTAGAGAAAGAAACCTGTCTGTTTCTTGCAATATGTACCAACACATACATCCAAAGCAGAGGAAAGGGGAACATTTCTAACCAATTACCCCCCCCCCC
>NC_069002.1:22597502-22598503 GCF_001194135.2 Octopus bimaculoides
CCAACACATACATCCAAAGCAGAGGAAAGGGGAACATTTCTAACCAATTACCCCCCCCCCCCAAAAAAAAAATATTTATTTATGCCAACATTACCTGCTTTATTTGAAAGGAAGAAAATCATAGATTCTTTGAATTAAAAAAGTTTATTGAATCTATTTACCTATCCATAACATTGAGCAGATGCAGTGTGGCCAGAAAAAAAAAATTTCCGTCATAACAAGGAACACATTTTTATATAATTTTACTTATGTCTAATGAGTCTCATTACCGCCAAGAGTTTCATTTTACCCTTCTTGGGGTAATTTACCCCAGTTCACTGACCCCTGATCTAAAGCAAAATTTTTTCAGGGGTCCTTAAAATACTATTGTGGATCCCCCATTTACTATTTTGTTACATGGTGCCCTAAAAATCTTATAATGACCCTCAGGCGCCAAATGGACCCCAGTTAAGAGCCACTGTGTTGGAGAGACGAAAAATAAAATCTTCACAGATTTATCCAAGTCACTTTTAGAAAGAGAATCACCAGAAATGTTATTCAAAAAGCAAGAAAGCTTTAAAACTATGATTATTTTGCTCATATTTTTCCATTGTTGGACAGAAATAAGTCTTGAAGCAAACTTTGAAAAGAACTTCATCACCCATACTTTTATATTTTAGCTCCAAATGATTGATAATGCTTGTTGATTGTAGTCTCTGTGTTTTTATATTTTACTAGCAGTATAACCCGACCTTGTCCGGGTGTGACTTATTATGCCATCTACGATAAGTCTTGCTAGCTGAAAATCAACTAAAAAAGAAAGCCTTACAACGAAAAAACCCTTATGATGTAAATATGTTCATAATTCAAAAGACGATGAAATTAATAGGGAAAGTCTGAAGGCTGTTTTGTGTAAAATTATTAAGCATACGTAAATTTCATCCGTGTAATTGGCTATAGAAATGCTTGTGCAAAACAACTTTTTGCGCTGCTCTGGTTATACATAGCAGGGTAATCCCTTT
>NC_069002.1:22599407-22600844 GCF_001194135.2 Octopus bimaculoides
GTATCTATGTTATGAAAAATAGGTAAAGAATACTGAGATGAAAGTTTAATCTATGACGTTGTATGTATCACTTTCTCTCTCTCTCCCTCTCCCTCTTTTACTCTTACTCTCTATATTTTTATGTTGAGCGCGTGTGTAAGAATGGCGTTCCAGGTAGAAGGGATGAAATATAAAAGTTGCTAGAAACAACAGCCAAATCTCCCTTAAATCACACAAAGTAAACGGAATTTAAAAAATCTAACTACTGCACTGGAAAGTTCACATCGAGAAAATTCCATTGATGTAAAAATTTTTACGAAAAAGTGGAAAATGTGGATTTCTATAAACTTTTAAAAAGGCTTCACACAGATCCACAACTTCAGCTTTATATATTAAGATGTATAGTTTATTACCATTGTCTTTAGTTTGAAATCACCATCAGCATTTCTTCCCATTAAAACTGTGATTCTATCTTTTGACACTTTAACTAGAAACAGGTTTTTCTCTTCTTTACACAAAGTAACTTTTTGTAGGAATACACTTCCAAATAATGCAGTTTCCTTCTCCTGTCATCATAGTTTTCCTCTCTTATAAGCTTTTGAAATTCTATTTTAATCTTTCTGCAACACTAGCAGAATTTCCTTGAATTCTCACACTCACCAATCCAAACTACTTTTTGAACTCCTCATAGCTTTCTATAAAATGCTTTTTTTTTTCTACTTCTACTTTATTGTCTCATTTCAAGGTAGAGAATAGCCTCAAAGCATCTATTTTGTTGCTGTAGATACTCAGTCACATTTGGCTCTGATTACAATCTTTAATAAGAATTCTACTTCAACCATCTTCTCATTCCAATTTCCAATTGATTGCATCACTGTTAAAGATAGAACCAGCTGTCTTTTCTTTTATAATCTTCAGCTTTTTTGAAAATGGTGCATCCAGTTTCTTTATTGTATCCAAATTAGCAGGCATTCTTTGACTTTCTACAGCTTTTATCAGAACTTTTAATAATTTCAAGTTCCTTTTCTGAAATAAAAGATTCACACTTTATATCTTTAATGGAGTCATTCTCAGTTTCATTTCCCTCCTCATCCATCAGTAATGGTGGAAAATATTCCAAATAAAGAAAATAAAACAATGTTGTTGGCAGAGAATAACTGAAACAGAATAAGGTTCTGCTGCTGGCTGCTAGCTGTTGCCATGGGAACAAAATACGCTTATTAGGAGATTTAAATTGTTTTACATAAGAATGTGTTGTCTATGAATACATTTTGTATTAAATAAAAATATATTACAATTAACAAACTGTGTAAACTTGGAAAATATTATACTGAAAACCATGTTAAGTGAAGAATTTCTGCATAAATACATACAAACACATACACATGTGCAGGCACACACATATACATATATATACACATGTCTATCTATCTATCTATCTATCTATCTACATATATA
>NC_069002.1:22601176-22601941 GCF_001194135.2 Octopus bimaculoides
TGTAACAATACCAACAACTACAAATACATAGAAAGTGGTTCCCACATAAAATTCAAGAACGGATCTATTTTTAAAATAAATGCAGATATGAACTGCAAAACACAAAATCTCATATACTGCATCACCTGTCCAAACTGTAAAGAAAATTACATTGGCGAAACGAATAACTCACTTTGTCAACGTGCAAGAATTCACAGGCAACATATCCAACAAGAAGAACTAAGAATGATTCCATTAAGTAAACATCTGGAAATATGCGGAGACGGAAAGTTCAAAATCTTTCCCTTTTATAAATGTACACGGGACGATCCACAATACCGAAAGGCAATGGAACTACTCTCCATAAAAAAATTTTCCCCAAAGTTAAATGTTTGAAAGAGAAAAAAGAAAAACAAGGAATACGTTTTGTATGTATATACATGTATATATGTTTGATATGATATATGTAGTTATTTTTACTAAATTGATTTTACTAATTCGATTTTTCAAATTTACAAAGATTATACTAATATACTCTCATGCAGAACTACACCTTAGAAAAAATAAATAAATAAATGAATGTATGACAGAATATATTCTAAATAGGACCCAAAGTATATAAAAAGAAAGGACAAAGAATATAAAATGAAAGAACTAAAGGCAAAAGAAAAAACAGAAAGACATTTTTTTGTTTTCTTTATATTTTCTATTCATTATTCTCTATTTTTTCTTTCTTCTTTTCTTCCTTCTTCTACCATCCCTAGAAACCCTCTCAAAACAATACAG
>NC_069002.1:22602186-22606449 GCF_001194135.2 Octopus bimaculoides
ATATATATATATATATATATATATATATATATATATATATATATACATACATACACATACATACATACATACACACACACACTCACACATACATATTTCTGGTTATGCCATATAACTGGTTAATATTATAACCATTGGTTTTACAGGGAATATTGTCATGAAATAACATTGATGTCTCTTCAGACATACTGACCAGAAGTGCATAGCTGATGGTAACATTCTGACCAGTTGTATACCATGACTAGCAATAAACTGCTTGAAGATATAAAAAATAGACCTGCACTGTTATTATACTGAGATTTTTCTTTCTTATGTATGGGCAACTAAGAGATAATTGATAAATATTTACTATAAAAGAAACTTTCTTGTCTCCCTGAGACTGGAGAGGCCTTATGAGATGTAGAATAGAGATCTCCAATCGCTTAAATAGGTAACTTAATGACAGTAAAAAATCCCTCCTCAAGGAAGCACTTTTAGAGATCAAATATAAACTCAGACACTCCCATGAAAAGGAAAGAGAAACCAAGGTGGTGGAAAATAAAAAACTAAAACCCATGCCTTCTTGGTACACTACAAGATAGAGCCTCTGTTTGAAGAAGACAGCTCACAAACTGCAGACCTCTTGAGGATATGTGATGTGCTAAATAAACAATTCAAAAGTGTCTTCACCTCATCACTGGGAAACATGCAAATAAGCAAGCCTGAAGAGTTTTTCAGCACTGCAGATGAACATGAGAAAGAGGCAAGTAATGATTACATCAACATAAAAGAGGAAGATGTAATATCAGCCATGGACAAGATGAACTTGTACTCACCAACAGGCTCGGATGGATTTCTGGCTGTTCTTCAGAAACCATGCAAGAAAGCGCTTGCAAAACCACTGCAGATAATTGTCAAGGGTTTCCTTGTATGTTGTAAACTTCTTAAACTTCATATGCCCTGTCTGTAAAGGAGGAAACAGAGTGGATGCTAAAATTCACAGGCCTATCCCTCAGACTTCACATGGTAGTAAGGTGGTGATGGAACACATTGTCAGAACCAAAGCTGACCATGTTCCTAGAAGAAAATAACTTGCTCACAAGCATACAATATGGCTTCCATCTGAGGAAGAGCTGCCTCACACAACTACTGCAGTGTTACTAGGTGCTGAAACAGCAGCTCAACCATTAAAATGTGGATGTGATATATCTCTACTTTGCCATAATCTTTGACAAAGTTGATCATGGAATGATATGTCACCAACTACCTGACCTTAGTATCACTGGAAAAGTGGGAGAATGGCTGCATAACTTTCTAAATGACAGAAGTCAGGTAGTTGCAGACAATGGTGCTCTCTCTGGGGACACATCAAGGAACTGTACTAGCATCACTACCGTTTGTGGTGACTCTCTCACACATGCCCTCAGCCGTACATTCAACCACTCTCACCATCTATGCTGATTATACAAAAGTAGTGCAGGCAGTCAAGGACCCTGATAATATACTAAAACTGCAAAACAACCAGCATGCAATATACAAATGGGCTGATGAAAAATAACATACAGTTCGATGCTGAGAAGTTTCAAGCCCTCCATTATTGAACCACAAACAGACAACAATTGGAATATGCAGAATGATGGGTTGTGCAATCCCAGAGCCAGAGTTGATACATAACCAAGGAACTGTAGTAGATATGTATCCTGTCGTAGTGAGTTGGTCTGTTGGGTTTGAATAAACTGCAGAGACTCGGTAATCGGAGTATAATTTCATTTATTTAGCATAAATGATACTGCATTGATCGGCATAGAAAGATATCACTACATTACAAACGTGTATAACTAGCTACGAGTTATATGTGGAGAAAGCATGTATTTGGTTCAGCTTGGTTGATAGCAGTGAAAACCGCTGGTCTGGGTTGTTGCATATCTTGGCTGAGTTGATAGCAGTTAAAACCGCTTTTCGTACGTTCGAGTCAGAGACTAGATTCAGACTGCCCATCTACTGTTTCCTGTGTTGTATTTATAGTCAGCAGTGAGGTAGACGATCTATGTTTAGCTATGGTGAAATTCTGCTGCTGATTTACAAAAAGGGCGCCAATTTAAGGTTTTCATTATTTTTAGCTATGATGAAATCTTAACTAACTCAACCTAAGGCCATAAGGTGTCCGTTACATGACCCTCCTCCTAGAGAGAAATTCGAGAGAAAAAAATTTTAAACGATAATTTGAATTAGTTTGTGTCCTTAATCACTATGTCTTGATGTCCTCACAATATGTACCAACCAGTAAGAAAAAGTAAACATTTTACATGACAATTATGAAAATCACAAAAATATCAACAGTATTTTGCAAGGTTGCATGCAGAAGTTCATTGGTGCACAGTAGAAAGATAATTTTTGTCCGGTGATTTGCACAATAAAAAAAAAAAGTTTCTTGTACATTATGTAACAAAAGTTTTCTTATGCCAAATAGTTTCTTGGTTTGTGATTGTTTGCAAAGCTTGTGAAGAAATCGTTTACAAAAAAAAATATTGTTCACACAGTGAGTTGTTTTGTTTGTACTGAATGCGGCAGTTCAACAGTTAAGAAAGAAAAAATATCAACTCAAATGTAACAAACTTGAACATACTTTGCTGGGAATCTTACATTTCAACCGGATCCTGTCTGTTGCTGTTCTATCGCAGAAGGTTTCTTTGAAATTTGTGGGGCTACTGTGGTTGAATCAGTTGAAAGAGTAGCGGGAGTAGGTGTTAACGCCTGTTCTATGAAGGCTTTCCTGAGGCGATCGACGGATACCGTGTTTCGTTTTCCGGCCATTTCGAGGACGAAATATTTCGGTTGTCTGTCAAGTACTTTGTAGGGGCCAGAATAGGGTGGCCGAAGTTGTGCCGAGATTCCATCATTTCTGACGAAAACATGAGTCCAACTGTTGATGTCCTTCGGGACGTGTGTAGTAGTGTTTTGTTGTCTAGGTGCGGCAGGAGAAAATTGGGACATAGATGTCCGTAGACGGTGGATATAGTTGGTTGGATTCGGAAGTTCTTGAGGTAAAATGGGATCTATCATCTGTCCTGGTAGGGCGAGTTCCGTGCCGTACACTAGTTCAGCTGGAGTATGTCCCACTCCTTCCTTGACGGTAGATTGTATGCTTAGAAGGATGAGGGGGGAGGTATTCCAACCATTTTGACAGGTCAGGGTATGCTTTAATTGCAGATTTGATTTGCCTGTGGAGTCTTTCAACCAGTCCGTTGGCTGCAGGATGATATGCTGTGGTGCGGGTGTATTTACACTCAAGGAGACGAGTCAGTTCGACGAAAAGGTGGGAATCAAACTGACGACCTCTAATCGGTGGTGATAATAGCGGGTGTACCAAAACGCGAAACCCAGTGAAACACTAGCGTTTTGGCGACCGTTTCTGCAGAGATGTCTGATAGTGGTAAGGCTTCTGGCCAGTGGGAAAATCTGTCCACACAGGTGAGCAAGTAAGTATAGTTGATGTAAGGTGGTAGCGGTCCGACGATGTCCATGTGTACATGCTGGAAACGTGCATCAGGCGTGGTAAATGAGCCTATGGGCGATTTTATATGTCGGTGAACCTTTGCCTTCTGACAAGTTCCTAGCCCACTCACGGGTGTCCTTATTCATGTTGGGCCACACAAAACGGGTCGATACGAGTGCTTGTGTAGCGCGGACGCCGGGATGTGCTAGTGAATGCAGAGCAGAGAAAACGTCACGTCTGTACTTTGGAGGGACGTAGGGTCGTTCGTGGCCAGTGGATACATCGCACCAAATATGTTCAGCAGAAGAGGGTAGTGGAGATTGTTAGAATTTCAAGGATGACGAATTCTGCAGCTGTTGTAGCTGTTCGTCATCCTTTTGGTCTGCGGCAATCTGTTGGAGGTCGATCTGAGCAGGGCTGTGAATGGCATTTATCTCTATTTGGGACAGGGCATCAGCTGCTGAGTTGTCAGGAGCTGTATCTGTGATGCCTGCTTTGTCATTAAAGCTCGTAGTTCGGCCAGATCTGTTGCGCTGGTGGAAGGCGAGAGAGGATTGGTTGGTGGAGCTGCTGCTACAACTGCTGACAGGGACGGACAAATGCTCGGGACATCGGCAATGCGGTCGGCTAATTCAGCGAGTTCCTCCACTGACTTGTTGTCTTTGGTGGCAGCGAGGACCTCTTGTGTATTAGATGGCAAACGTTGTACAAAGAGCTGCTTCAACACTCTGTTGGGTAGATTATCATCTCCCATGAGTTGCTTCATTCGTCGCAAGAGCTGGGAGGGC
>NC_069002.1:22606979-22610500 GCF_001194135.2 Octopus bimaculoides
TGGTGTAGTTCTGTGTGCTGGAGTCCATGATGTGGCGAGTCGGCATGGTTCTTCGGATTTGGTTGGACGGTTATTGCTGCAGGTACGGAGATCAGTATTCCAGTGGTGCCGAGTAAACTTTGATGAAGGTTGTGGTTCTTGCTTAAGTCAGGATCACCATTTTGTAGTGGTGTTGTATCCTGTCGTAGTGAGTTGGTCTGTTGGGTTTGAATAAACTGCAGAGACTCGGTAATCGGAGTATAATTTCATTTATTTAGCATAAATGATACTGCATTGATTGGACATCGAAATAACCGTCCAACCAAATCCGAAGAACCATGCCGACTCGCCACATCACTACATTACAAACGTGTATAACTAGCTACGAGTTATATGCGGAGAAAGCATGTATTTGGTTCAGCTTGGTTGATAGCAGTGAAAACCGCTGGTCTGGGTTGTTGCATATCTTGGCTGAGTTGATAGCAGTTAAAACCGCTTTTCGTACGTTCGAGTCAGAGACTAGATTCAGACTGCCCATCTACTGTTCCCTGTGTTGTATTTATAGTCAGCAGTGAGGTAGACGATCTATTTTTAGCTATGGTGAAATTCTGCTGATGATTTACAAAAAGGGTGCCAATTTAAGGTTTTCATTATTTTTAGCTATAATGAAATCTTAACTAACTCAATCTAAGGCTATAAGGTGTCTGTTACAGAACCCACATGTGTAATGATACAACATTCCATGTGCACATTACCAAGATGGCAACATTGTGGAAGCGAGTCACTGGATGGATTCTGAAAGCATTTATAACCAGAAAAAAGGATACCATGCTACTCCTATGGAGAACTTACTCTCTCTGTCACCCGGATTATTGCTTCCAACTCTGGTCACTGCAGAGCATCAAACTAGTGGCGGAACTTGAGGCAATCCAGTACCAGCCACTACACAAAGAAGATTGACCCAGTGAAACATGAGCTACTGAGAGAGACTAAAGGATCTGAAGCTTTACTCCCTAAAAAGAAAGCATGAAAAATGTGTAGTGACAGATAGATAGATAGGTAGGTAGATAGTGACTATATTCTCACATCCATAGGATACTATTAGATATTATTTTATCTATAATATTTCCAGATCTTAAGCGAGTCCATTATTACACATGTATAATTCTTCAGTCATTCTGCATTAATGGTTTTTGGTTGTATTGATGTTTAACTCCAGAATATTTACCATTTCACCACCAATCAAAAAGCTCTGTTGGAGAGGTGGTGTCACTAAAAAATGTATACACACTTTTAATAGCTGATAACTAAATTTTTGTTTGTTTGTAGAATTCGTGCATTAGATTTTGAGTTCACTCTCAGGCAGGGACTTGGGAAATAGTATCAAAAGAAAAAATAGCATCTAGTCAAATAAAGGGTTGGGTTCAAAAGTCCACCAGAACAGCTGATGAAGGCTGGAGAATACACCAGCCGAAACATAACAACAACAAACAAGATGAGTACACATATCCGTCCGTTGTAAATAATGTATTCTGTGTGTACATTTTTTTCGAACACCCAGTGTGTGTGTGTGCGTGTGTGTGTAACTTTATATGGAACCTTCCGTAACTGTGTATGGACAAAGGTTGGAAGTTGTAACTAAATTCATTTATTTCGGAAGTACTTTGATCACTGCTGGTCTTGATGATGAAATTTCACATAGAATCAGTAAATGCCTTTGGTAAGCTTGACAGGCACCTATGGTCGCACCATAGTATATCTCTCCAAATTAAAGTTAAGGATTTATAAGACGTGTTCTGCCATCGTTGCTCTATGGAAATGAGACATGAGTGGTTTATCATAAGCATTTCAGGCATTTGGAACAATATCATCAATATTGTCTTAGGAAAATTCTTGGGATAAATTGGAGAATGGTCATCAGTGTTGTGGAGATACTTGAGGGAAGTAGTAGTAGGAGCGTAGAATTGATGTTTCTGCGAAGTCGTTTGAGTTGGGGTAGACATCTGGTGAGAATGAACAATGAAAGACTTCCTAAGCATGGTGAGCTGGAAGACTTCTCCCTCTATATCTACGTCTTAGGCTAGCCTACTTCATCATCTGGGGGCATCGACACAACGTAAACCTAAAGGGATGTTCAAGGACTGCCTCAGAATTCCTCTGACTCAGACAGGAGTTTCAGTTGTTGGTTGGGAGAGGGAGGCACAAGACTGAGATGGATGGAGGAAAGGAGTGCACAGTGGTTGTTCGAGGTTTGAAAGAGAGAAAATAAAGCATGAGAAGATTAGAAGGCTTAGAAGGAATGAACCTGTGGAGAATGAAGGAGTGTTGCTTTTTTTGTGTGTGATTTGTGGAAGGAAATGCTTGAGTCATGCAGGCCTGGTCAGCCAACAGAGAACTCACAGGAATCAACCCATTGCAAATTGTGATATGGCTGTTGTTCACAACAGAACGTGTACAACCTTTGCAAAGGTGTACCTCTCAGATGGAGGATTGAAAAGACATGAAAAGACTCCATACTGTGACACAGTATGGAGTCTTCTGCCAGCCAGCAGAACTGTGCATTATGCAATAGAATGGTGCAAATCTTTGGTCAGGCTCAAGAATCATACAAGGACTTCACATTGTATCATCAATGACTTGTTTCACTGTTTCTTTCTAGCAATGGCTTTGCTCGTATATGAGAAAGCAGCTACTATGTATGTATAGGTGTATATCTGTATTTGTGTATACTAATATTAATTGGTATAAATACTTTATAGGTCTTTATGTCACTAAAGAGTTGTTATTATCTAAAATAGGTTGACTTTGTGATTTGATGAACAGAAATCTATAAAATGAGGATAAGCGCTGGAGTTTATATACTTGACAAAAAAAAACATATATATATATAAATGAGAATGTGTGTCTGTCTGTGTGTGTGTGTGAATCCCTAAAACTCGAGAACTACGCAACCAATTTCATTCAAATTTTACAGATGCCTTACTTAGGGTTCCAGTTGTGTTTTAGTCCCAAAATTTTTTTAACTTCTTGCAGAGTTCGAGCCCACGGCAACATATCTCCTCCACAATTTAAGTATTACGTGTCAAAAGTGAAACAAAAACACTCATGTCAAATACTTTCACTTTAAAAATGAAACTATTCTACTAACTGAAACAATCCCATTTCGATACTGTAATGGCAGATACTTTCAGAGAAAGAAAGATAGAAAGAGAGAAAGAGAGAGATGTATATGTATACATATAGATGTATATGTACACGTTATTCCACTAACTGAAACAATCACATTTCGATACTGTAATGACAGATACTTTCAGAGAGAGAGACAGAAAGAGAGAAAGAGAGAGAAAGAGATGTATATGTATACATATACATGTATATGTACACGTATATGCATAGATATATATAGATATAGATCTATATGCATACATGTATATGTATACATATGTGTAGATGTATATATATATATATATATATATAGATGTACATGTAATATGTACACATATATACATATATATACATGCATACAGATATCTATACATATA
>NC_069002.1:22612264-22620890 GCF_001194135.2 Octopus bimaculoides
TAATGTAACCGCAATCATCAGAATCGTATACAGAGTTGCCCACCGCCATGGGTGCGCGTGTATATGGTTCTGCTAATTACAGCTTAATGGTAAAATTCAAAAGTCTTCGTTTTGGCGCGCTAATTCCAGGAATATATCTGCAGAAAACATTTACTGCGTCGTATATATTCAGTATGAGAAAATGGGTAATGAGTAGAATATTATTATAAAATCTGGTGTATGTATATGTATGTAAGTATATATCTCTCTCCCTCTCTCTCTAAATATATATGTGTGTGTGTGTGTGTGTGTGTGTGCGTGTGTGTATTGGTGCATGTGAAAAGGAGTGGCAAGTGTACAAATAAAAGCTATCTTTCTTAGCTTGCAGTAATTTTCATAAAACGTAATTTCCTTTAAAAACATTCAATGACCTGAATCTACTCAATACAACCCAGACTAGTGGGAAACATTCTGCTTTGTGTGTGTGTGTGTGTGTGTGTGTGTGTGTGTGTATGTGTGTATGTCTTGTGTTAACAAAGGTTTTCAACAATAACTAAGAGAATAAACAGAAAGTTTTAATTTCAGATAATCTGAACGTAATAACAGTTATCTCCCTTACTTAGCAGAGTTCTTCAAATATTACAGTGAAGGACATTTTAGCCAGCTTTGAGAAACCTGGCATCTAAGGACTCTCCTGGACATTCTCATGTGTGTGGTGTGTCCTTAGTGTTTTCTGCATCTTCCACATACAAAGACTACTTTCTCATTTAACTTTCCTGTGATCTCACTGCACTTCTTATATGTCTGTAGCTTGTACTAGATACATCAAATGGAATTCCTTCTAACACCTTTCCTACATATTGAGCAAGGCCATCAGAAATCTGGGAACACTGTGCACTATTGTGTAGCATACTGTACTCTGCACTGAGTACATAGACCCTGTTTTTGAAGTTGGTTAATTTATACATGGTATGTTAGAAATAGTTTTGTTCTTCAACTTTTTATGTTGATTGATCAAGATAAAACATACTCTGCTTTTGAAATATATTAATTTGTACGGGCGTATCTGTTAAATAAAATCACGTTCTTTACTTTTCTGGATTTAATCTTCATCCTATGAACATTATACTTTATGCATGGTACAGTAAGATATATTCTAAGAATTTTAAGAGGATTAATAAAGGGGCAATGAAGCTAGTCTTCCTCCTGTCAATCATGGAAGACTCTAGAAAAAGTCATGGTTGCTACTTTTTCTCCCAGCAGTCTCAGGGTCCCTGGAAAAGTGATGAGCACAGTTGTTCTTTCTCCGAGTAAAACATTAAAAAATATATCTGCCTTATAAGTGTCTCATAATTACTTCAGTCCATGCTTTGCTGAAGAGGTTTCATAAGCTTGAAACATGCATTGAGTTGTCTTCCATGCTTGCTAAAATCATTAAACTATGATATTTTTATCATCATTTAACGTCCGCTTTCCATGCTAGCATGGGTTGGACGATTTGACTGGGGACTGGTGAAGCAGATGGCTACACCAGACTCCAATCTGATATGGCAGAGTTTCTACAGCTGGATGCCAACCACTCCAAGAGTGTAGTGGGTGCTATTTACATGCCACCGACACGAGGGCCAGTCCGGCAGTACTGGCAATGATGCCTTCTTTATTTGATGCTACATAAGTATTTTTAAATAGTATTTTCATGATCATTGCATTTAATGTTAGCTCTAATCTAATACATATGTTGTTCTGTGGCTTGGTACCAGGATCTGCAGTCATAATGACTGAAAGGGGGATAAAAAGGAGACACAGCAGAGTTTTACATCTTCTATACTTGAGTGACTGGCTGCAGCTGATAGGAACACTGGATAACATTATCTTGCATTCATCGACATAATCAGCAACTTCATCTTCACCCCCATTGTCGTTGTTGTTGTCGTCATTGCCATCGTCATCGTCATCATCATCATCATCATCGTTGTTGTTATCATCACCACCACCATCATCATTGCCGCCGCCGCCGCCGCCACCACCACCACCACCACAATCATCATCATCATCATCATCATCATAATCATCATTCCATTTCACATCTCTTTTTCTATACTGGCATTATTTGTATAGGGCATTGTCCTCACAGTGTGAGCCCTTATTTTGTATTATTACCCTTTTTAGATGGATTGTGGACCCACATCTCAATCATACATTCTCTTTTAAGTTTGGACTTTACTATTTGATGTTTCCTATCACCAACCCCCTCTATATATCCAAGCAGGGGATACCTTTTATCATTTCACCAGCACTAGAAAGCTAGTTTTAGCCTTGACAAGAGTAAAACTCATTTCTGCTTTACAATGTCTTTGTTCATTTGCTGCCCCCCACTTTTACAGAGTGTGGACTGGATATGTTGTAATGACACCAGCATTTAAGAGGTTGTCTTGTAACTTGGAAAGACTAAGAGTTGTCTGCCTTTGTTCACTCAACTTTACATACCATCTACTTGGCATATTGTATATGGTCCCATCTCATTGACACTGAATAATAAATATGTAGGGGAGGGGCAGAGAATTTTAGCTGACCCCTTAACATACCCATGACTGCTTTCATGAATTCTTGTGGAATGAAAGAAGGCTTCCTTTTTTGCTAATTTTAAATGCTTATCTGACTCTGGTAACAGACACAAACGTATTGGTTTACTTGGAGACAGGTGCCAATATTAACCGGTTAAACTAGAAGCTGGTGCTGATGATGGTTGTGAAAGGTACCCCATAATACATCGTTTTTATTCATCTTCTCAAGAAAAATCTCTAAGGAGATTTCAGCTCAGCACGTACAACTCATGAAGCATTTCTCTGCTATACAATACTAATATAAATCCAATTGATGAACTAACTTTACCTTAATACAGTTCTATATTGTTAACACAACGTTTCAGCTGATATACTCTCCAGCCTTCATCAGGTGTCTTGGGGAAATTTCGAACCTAGGCTCTCATTCCTAAGGTATTTTTCAATGTTATTATTATTATTATTAATATCATTATTATTCATATGCCAATGAACATATGGCGTAGTGGTTAAGAGTGCTACTAACCCTAAGATTCCGAGTTTGATTCCAGGCAGTGACCTGAATAATAATAATAATAATAATAATAATAATAACAATAATAATAATAATAATAACAATAATAATAATAATGATAACAACATTGTAAAATACCTTAGGAATGAGAACCCAGGTTCGAAATTTCCTCAAGACACCTGAAGAAGGCTGGAGGGTATATCAGCCGAAACATTGTGTTAACAACAAACAAGATGAAGACAAATATCCATCAAATGTAAATAATGTAAATAACGTAACTTTACCTTTCTGACCTCCATGACTTTTTGACTGGATTTAAGGTCGATTTTTGTGGTGGGAAGTGATAAACAGAAATCAATCAACTCCCATCAATTGTTACCATCATCATCATCATCATCATTTGGTGTCAGCTCTTCCATGCTTGTATGGATCAGGCAGAGTTTATTTGATGCAGGTTGTCTATGACTGGATTCCCTTCCTGTTACCAACCTTCACTGTTTCCAGGTAAGGTTATATTTCCCTGTCGTGTTTTTGTGAATTATTGGAAGTGAACAACACTGCTTGTATGACAGTGACACTCGTTTACAACTATCATGCAATGTTAAGACAAGGAGGCAGACATATGTACACACACACGCGCGCGCGCTGGGCTTCTTTCAGTTTCTGTCTACCAAAATCATTCGCAAGGCCTTGGTCAGTCAGCAGCTGAAGTAGAAGACATTTGCCAAGATACTATGCATTGGGACTAAACTCAAAACCATGTGGTAATATTTATCTCCACTTAAACATGGATGTTCTGTCAGAACAAACAATACTGTGGTAAATGCCATGAGAGAAACTCTCATATTAACTTTTGGTGCAATATGCACCTCCAGTGCTCAGACCACTAGATCTTATGATCTCAACCTTTTTTGGTCTTATCAGTGATGGACACTCAACCACTAGATATAGCAGCGACTCATCTCCCCTCACACCCCTGTGATATATAGTTTGTTCCATCAGAACTTCCATTTTGAAGTGGGGATAAATATTTACTTTGTGAGCAAAATGCTTAGCAGCATTTTGTCCTTCTTTACATACTGGGTTCACATCCTGTCAAGGTTGACTTTGCTATTCATCCCGTTGAGATTGATAAAATAAGTAAAGTAAGTACCAGTTGAGTACTGGGGTCAATGTAATCAACTTATCCCCTCCCCTGAACTTGCAGGCCTTGGGCCAAAATCTGAAACCAATATTTCTATCAACAGGTAATCTTCAGACTAATTCAGTGATTAATATTACTAGACGAGGGCAATGGATAAGCAGAATCAGTGGAGCACCAGATGAAATGCTTTGTGATATTTGTTCCAGCTCTATACATTTGAGTTCAAATCTTACCAAGTTCAACTTAACCTTTCATCTTTCTGGGGTTGATTAATAAGGTAACAGTCAATCATCAGGGCCAACTTTTCCTTTTCTTGCCAAATTTCTGGCTTTGTGCCAATTTTAGAACTTGATGGTGATGATGATGATGATGATGATGATGATGATGATGTTGATGATGATATTGATGATGATGGTGATGATGATGATGATGATGATGAGGATGATGTTGATGATGACGGCTACAACAATGACAACAGTGACAAACAACAACAATGATGACAACGATGACAATGACAAAGATAGCGAAGAATACAATGAATGTTCCTCCTACCAACCAGTCATGTTAAGAAAATCTCAAATGAACAACACATATGATGGGTTAGAGTTTAACTAAATCTCATTACATCTAGATGCGACAACCATGCAAAGAGTTTAAGCTAAGTTTGCACAAAAGGAAACGAAAACACAAGATCCCATCCAAAAATAAAACCATTTTAAAAAATCAAAAAATAGCAATGAGATTATGGCTGGGTGATAACAGTTTCCTCAAAGTAGCTGCCATCAGCTTCCTCCAGGTCCTCAAGGTGGCTCTGAAACATGGCACATGCATTCCTACTGTGTCCCTGAGAAGATCTTTAAACACCTTCATGATCTTGGCCATCAGCTTGGCTTTGGTGTTGCACACAGAGAGGTTGGTGTCATTCTCAACCACATCCCACTCATAATAATCCATGGGATTACAATCCAGGGAATTAGAAGGCCAGAATTTAGGGTTAGTGAAGTCATAGAAATTCTCTGACAACCACTTCTGATGCTTTCTGGTGGTATGGCAAGGAGCCAAATTCTGCTGCCACACATATGGCTTTCCAGCAACAACTGTTTCTAGCCAGAGATTGACCACAATCTCCGGCAGCTTTACATAGCTGTCTGCATTGAGCCTAAGGTCCTGTTTAAAGTGGTGATGAATTTCATGCATATGCAGTGAGAATGTCTGCTGTGGTCCTTCCTGCTGACCATGGCTTTGTAGTATCTGCTGCTGCTTTTCATGTCACTTCATAGAGTATTTACAGCATTCACAAAGCACTAAGCAGCAGGCATGACATCAACATTTTGATATCCGGTGCAGATCATTGTGATACAAGTAACTCTTTTCCAATATTGGGTTATTCCAGTGAAATTCAACAAGGTTCCATCACGTAGGTTCTTAGATTTTCTTCAAATTGTATTTTCCTTCCAAAGCTGAAGAAAAGTTAATAAAAGTCAGAAATAACGTGAAACAGTGGAAAACAAAATGAATCAAAAGTTATTTGCAAACCTTACACATATCGCACAAAACTTTGCTTATCATCAAAGGGAAAATGATAAAAATGACTGTTAGCACTTCTGGAAGAAGCAGAATCCACATTTGCCATTATGTCCTAAATTGGAATCCAACAGATTTCATAATTTCTTTGCCAGAAAAACAGACTGACAGGGCCTTTGGGATAAAGGAATTTTACATTAAACCACCTGACTGGCTCCCGTGCAGTGACACATAAAAAGAACGATCTGAACATGGTCAATGTCAGTGAGCCCTGAAGAGCTCCTGTGCCAGTGGCATGTAAAAAGCACCATCCGAACATGGTTGATGCCAGTGACCCCTGGCTAACACTTATGCTGGTGGCACGTAAAAGGCACTATGCGAACACGGTTGATGTCAGTTCCCCATGACTGGCTTCCGTGCCGGTGACATATAAAAAGCACCATACAAACATGGTCAATGCCAATGGCCCCTGAAAGGCTCCCATGCCAGTGGCATGTAAAAAGCACCCACTAAACTCTCAGAGTGGTTGGCATTAGGAAGGGCATCCAGCTGTAGAAACCTTGCCAGATAAGATTGGAGCCTGGTGCAGCCTCCTGGCTTGCCAGTCCTCAGTCAAACTGTCCAACCCCTGCCAGCATGGGAAGTGGACGTTAAACGATGATGATAATGATGATGATGATGATGATGATGATGATGATGATGATGATGAGCAGAGTGTTCAGTCAAAACATAATTTGCCAGTCTTCCATGATTTCTGCTAAATTTTTGTCAACTACATCATCTTTAATCTTTATGCTCTCCAACACCATTGACTCTTCATCAATATATCAAGCTATTCCTGAAAAAAAAAAAGGAAACATAAAAATCATTAAATTTAGTCTGAACACCCAGCGTATCACAAAAAATATATCAATTAAAGATTGTAATTAGTTTTGAAAACAATTAATAATGTGAAGTTGGTTAGGGTTTGAATAAAATAAGAAACTTTCATCTTTTAGCTTTTATCTTTTGTTTCAGTCCATGCTGGAGCACTACCTCAAAGGGTTTTTTGGTTGATCAAATCTACCCCAGTGCTTGAGTTTTTTCTAAGCCTAATACTTATTCTGCCGGTGCCTTATTACGAACCGCTAAGTATCGGAGACGTAAACAAAGCAACACCTGTTGTCACGCGGTGGAGGGGGGACAAACATAAGCACAAACGCGCGCACGCACACACACACACACACACACACACACACACACATAGATGTTGGTGTTTGTAACATAATTTAACATAATTTATTATAAAATTTTGATGGAAGATTTTAATTTAGTGTGGAGCAGTGTACAATTAGTAATTTCGCATCGTAAAGCTGGGTCTCGAGTAGATAAAAGGGTTTAGTGAGATCACTAGAAATATCCATAGAAAAATAGGAAAATTTACGCAACATCCAAGGGAGGCAACTCTACACCCTCAAGGGAGGTAACTGCCTATTATCTAATAGGTGTTCAGAAATTACAGTGCATTTATATTCAGTGTGAGGGTTCCATTTATAATCTCTTTCACTCTCTCTCTCTCTCTCTCTCTCTCTCTCTCTCTCTCTCTCTCTCTCTCTCTCTCTCTCGCTCACTCTCTCCCGCTCACTCTCTCGCGCTCTGTCTACCTCTCGCTCTCTCTCTCTGTATGTACATACGCGCACGCACACACACAGGCATACACACATTTATATACCGTGTTTCTCCGAAAATAAAACCCGGTCTTATATCAATTTTGCATCCAAAAAACGCACTAGGGCTTATTTTCGGGGGATGCCTTATATTTTTGCGGAAAAAATCCAAGAAAGACAACATAGTCTCTTGTCCTCGTGTAAAAAGAAAAAAATTGTAAAAAGGAAACCCATGTTTTTAGTTATCAAAAGTTTATTTATTTGCTTATTGTTTTTAGTCAAGTACAAACATTTCGTCCTCTTCTGGAACATCGCCATAAATCATCAAAAACCGAACTTCAGACTGAATGTCTTGCAAATTCATTACCTCTAGATTCATGGACCCCAATCTCTCAACATTTGGCAATATAACTTTCCATAAATGAACACATTTTGTCCAAGTACCCTGCTCGTAATGCATTGGCAACACAACTGTCAGTAATTTTATTTCATGCATTCTTGGAGGTTGGGTTTGACACACTGTTTCCACCCTGATATCTCTCCATTCTATGTTCAACATATTCATTCACTTCCATCCGCAAATAATCCTTGAAGGGCTTGTTTATTGCAAGACCTAATGTTTGTAGATATGAAGTCATTCCCACGGGAATCATTATGTGGTCAATTCTTCTTTTAGAAAGAAACTGTTTTCATATCTTTTGCACGATGAGTACTGACTGAATCCCAGACTAAAAGACGTCTTTGAGAACCATGTAGAACAAGAGGCATAGTTAAATCAACCCATTTTCTTATAACAGATTGTGTGCACCAAACCTTCTCCTTTTCAAGGACATAAATATCTGAAACTCTTTCTATTTTCTCAATTTTGCCCTTTGTGATGATAAGCAGTGGGACTTTTTCCCATCAAGACAAATTGCTAAAATACAAGTAACTCTTGCACTTTTGTAACCTGTTGAGGCAATGTAGATTGACATGGCACCTGTCTGTTCAATTGTTGTTTTAGATCCTTGGCCCATAATTACTGCAGTCTCATCATCATCAACATCATCATCGTTTAACGTCCGCTTTCCATGCTAGCATGGGTTGGACGATTTGACTGAGGACTGGTGAAACTGGATGGCAATACCAGGCTCCAATCTAATTTGGCAGAGTTTCTACAGCTGGATGCCCTTCCTAACGCCAACCACTCAGAGAGTGTAGTGGGTGCTTTTACGTGTCGCCCGCACGAAGGCCAGTCAGGCGGTACTGGCAACGGCCA
>NC_069002.1:22621286-22628786 GCF_001194135.2 Octopus bimaculoides
CTCATGTGTCACCCGCACAAGAGCCAGTCCAGGGGCACCAGCAACGATCTCGCTCAAAAATCCAACAACAACCCCACACAAGAGCCAGTTCAGGGGCACCGGCAACGATCTCGCTCGAAGAAATTTCATGTGTCACCAGCACAAGAGCCAGTCCAGGGGCACTGGCAACGATCTCGCTCGAAAAACATCCATAGCAATTATATGGGAGAGATTGTATTTAGAAACATCGATGCCATCACAAAGGGCCTGAATGCAAGTGCACATTGAATTACTTCAGCATCCTCCATCCTCCAGTGTTGTCGATCTTCTTAGAGAGAGCTCATATTGTCGAAAGAAGTTTCCCAACCAATGAGGTGATGCTTTGAATATTTCTGCGGGTATATCCAACTGTGGTGCCATTGCAAGAGCAAATTCTTGAATATCAGCCCTGCATACAACCAAAGCCTTTGTTCTTCTGTCAGCAATCTATCCTGAGGTGATATCTTCCAGCTCTGAAAATAACAGTTGTTGACCTGATCCACACTTGCGCTTCTTAGCACCTCTCTCATCCACCTGTTTGCTGATTCTTGTTATGTACTCTTCCTCAATTTCTTTCTTGTACTCCACAGAATAACTCGTTCTTTTTGCACTCATCTTGCCAAGCTGTGGTAGTTGGTTTATTTTGCAAACATCATATGGTCTTACTAACAAGCTGATGCCTTTTTGACTTGGTCTTATTTTTGAGGTAGGGCTTATATTAAAAACATCCTGAGAAATCATGGTAGGGCTTATTTTCAGGGAAACACGGTACATACATGCTTATGCATCCATTCATACATCTACACATACACATGCACACCCACACACCACACCCACACCCACCCACACACACACACACAAAGACACGCATATACAAGGTGAATTCCTGAAGTTTTGAGACTTTTTTTTTAGGAGAGGCGGTTATAGCTGTCCTAGATTATTTTGATTTTAATATATAATTACTATACATCTGATAGGCTGACCTGCCACCAACTTTTGTTATTCCAGATTGAAGAAGGCTGTAACAGCACTTTGAACACCATCTGCTAAACACTGCTTCTCACAGTTGGCTAGTTTGCAGAATACGGTTGGGACTGGAAGACAATTGTTTGAATGACAACAGCCGTGTCTCTGTAATAACAATAAGCACACAGTTTGAAGTTGATGTGACAAGTGTACACAGAATTATTCATGAAAATCTCAATAAGCCCAAAACTTTTGCAAAGTTTGTTCCAAGAGTGCTCAGGTGACAGAAGGGGAAGCTTATTATCTCCAATCCAAGATTATTCAAGTCTCTGGTGTTCTGTGATGAAAGCTGGATCTAATGTTATGATCTAGAGACTAAAAGACAGAGTGCCCAATGGAAGCATCCTCACTCACCCAGATCCAAGAAACAAGTCCACTCATAATGAGCCCTTTTTTTGATAGTAAGGGTATCATCTATGTCCATTGGGTTCCTTCTGACCAGACGGTCAACAAAGAGTACTTTGTAGGGGTTTTGAGGAGGTTCAGGGAGAAATTTCATTGCCAATTCTCAGAGCTCCACCAGGATAACACACCTGTCCACAATTCCATTCTGGTAACAAACTACTTGAAAGAGGTGAGCATCAAAACTATCCCTCACCCCTCCCTACACTCCAGACCTTGCTCCCAGTGACTTTTGGTTGTTCCCCAAGATAAAGGAGAAGATGAAATGAGCTGTGACAAGGGTCATGAAATGGACACCTTCACTTTGGAGGACTTCCATAGGGGCCTTTACAAGTAGGCTGGAGTGCTACAACAGGTGCATTGAAGTCAGAGGATCCAACTTTGAAGGAGTGGTGGTGGTGGTGGTGGTGCTGCTGCTAGAAGCTAATCATCTGATCAACTGATCAAGCTGAAAACACTATGTTTCTATTGTTTTTCTATATTTATGACTTTTTCCATTGTTGCTGTTGTCTCTTGGTCCAATTCTTTACAGAAATGTTACTACATCTTTTATTCTTTATTTTTTTTTTTACTGGTGAGAAAAGTCAGAATTTGAACCCAGAAACTCATTGTTAGAATAGTTAACAGAACAGCCCATTTGTTTGTTTGACATTCTAACCATGTGATCCATCCACGTTCATGAAAGGGAAAGTTGTTCTCAGTGGAATTTGAACTCAGAGTACAGAAAGCTTGGACAGACAGCATAAAGTACCCTGACCATTTGACACTCCAACAAATGCTGGAAAGTTTCATTCTAAGAGAAGACACATTTTGCTTCATCAGATACAATTGATGGAAGAATTCGGTAAGGAAGAGTAAGAAAAAAAAGAAATTTGTTTTATTGCTTTGGAGTAAAATAAAGCAACAAGCTGGCAGAACCATTAGGATGCCAGGCAAAATGCTTAGCAGCATTTTCTCCATCTTTACGTTCTGAGTGAAAATTCCACCAAGGTTGACTTTGCCATTTATCTTTTGGGGTTGATAGAATAGGAACCAACTAAGGACTGGGGTTGATGTTATCAACTATCCCCTTTCCCCAGTATTTCAGACCTTGTTGTGCTTATTGTAGAAAAGGATTATTTTGGAGTAAAACTGAAAGCAATGGGATGTCAGAATCGTTAGCGTGTCAGGCAAAATGCTTTCACAGTATTTCTTGCAGTAGCTCTTTGCATTCTGATTCTGAGTTCAAATCCTCCTGAGGTCAACTTTGCCTTTCATCCTTTCGGAGTCAATGAAAAAAAAGTACTGGTTAAGTACTGGTGAGGGTGGGGTGGGGGTCGATGTAATCGACTAGCTGCCTCCATCAAAGTATCAGGTGAGGATTATTTTGGAGGAAAATTATGAGAAAATCGGGTTAAAGAGAAGCTGAATGAATAAAGTAACTGAAGACAGAGGAGATGAGAGATTGGTTTTCTGGAAGAAATGTTAAAATATAGTTTCTATTGAATTTTTTGAATCAAGGAATGAAGGACGTTAACCCTTTAGCATTCAGGTTATTCTGTAAAGCTTAATGCTTATTTATTCATGTTGCTTTGAATTTATCACATATTATCTTGTAACTTTGAGATTTCAATGTGATTGTTTATTTTTAGAATGACATTGTAGGATAGGTTTGAGAGGCCTGATATGGCTAGTTTGAATGCTGAAGAGTTAAAGGTGATTGGTTTGTTATGGCGTTTATGGTGTAGCCTATGTTGAGACCACACCAGCTGGTGTTGGAGAGCATAAGGATTAAAGTTGTAGTTGAAAAAAGGTTAGCAGACATGGAAAACTGGAAGCGATCTAAACAGGGGTCATTAGGGCAAACTATGGTTTGGCTGAACACTCTGCTGTTTAATGTACAATTCCTTCATCCCAAAGGTCTTATCACTGTGTATGTGTGTGTGTGTGTGTGTGTGTGTGTGTGTATTTGTATCTGTGTGTGTGTATGTGTGTGTGTTTGAATGTGTGTGTATGTATGTGTGTGTGTGTGTGTGTGTGTTATTAAGTACTTCAGTTCTTATGTGCAACTATATACTTGTGTATAACAAGATTTTGTGTGTGTATATGGATGTGTGTATGAAGTTGTTTATTTGTGTGAATTTTTTTTCAAATATGAGAGAAAATTAAAACATTGGTTTCAAATTTTGACACAAGGCCAGCAATTTCAGGGGAGGAGGTAAGTTGATTACATTGATTACTGGTACACAACTGGTATTTAATCTATCAACCCCCCAAAAAGATGACAAGCAAAGTTTGATCTTGGCAGAATTTGAACTCAGAATGCAAGGAGCTGCAAGAAATAATGCTAACAATTGCTGCCAAGTTGCTGCCTTCAATTTTACTCCAAAATAGTCCTTTCTGTTATAGGCACAAGGTCTGAAATATTGGGGGAGGGGATAGTCAATAACATCGCCCCACCCCTCCTTGCTCAATTTTAGTAACCCTGAAAGGATGAAAGCAAAGTTGACCTCACCAGAATTTGAATTCAGAACACAAAGACAGACAAAATGACTCTGCTAACAGTTCTGCCAACTCACCACCTTAGAAGATTAAAATAATGAAATTCAAATATGATTTAACTTAGCAATTATTTCATGCACAATTCTATAAGTGATGCACAAATATGATTCACATTTTGGTGAAGGTTATCATCATCATCATCGTTTGACGTCCATTTTCCATGCTGGCATGGGTTGGACGGTTCGACTGGGGTCTGGGAAGCCAGGAGGCTGCACCAGACTCCAGTCTAATCTGGCAGTGTTTCTTCAGCTGGATGCCCTTCCTAACACCAAAAGCTGGCAACGACCTTGATCAGTTGGTGCTTTTTACATGCCACCTGCACAGAAGCCAGTAAAGGCAGCACTGGCATCGGCCACATTCAGTTGGTGCTTTTTACATGCCACTAGCACAGGGGCCAGAGGGTTCTGGCAACGACCACGATTGGTTGGTGCTTTTTATGTGCCACCTGCACGGAAGCCAGTCAAGGCAGCACTGGCATTGGCCACATTCGGTTGGTACCTTTTACGTGCCACTGGCACAGGGATCACAACTACAATTTCCATTCGATTTTGAATATGCAAGATGATACAACTTTGTGAAAAGCTGTACAATTACGGCTGCTTGAATAAGTAAAATATATTTTGTACTAGTCTCAGTGCCCCTGGACTGGCTTGTGTGGGTGGCACATAAAAGACACCATTTTGAGCGTGGCCGTTGCCAGTATCGCCTGACTGGCCTTCGTGCAGGTGACACGTAAAAGCACCTACTACACTCTCTGAGTGGTTGGCGTTAGGAAGGGCATCCAGCTGTAGAAACTCTGCCAAATTTAGATTGGAGCCTGGTGTTGCCATCCGGTTTCACCAGTCCTCAGTAAAGTCGTCCAACCCATGCTAGCATGGAAAGCGGACGTTAAACGATGATGATGATGATGATGATGATGTGTATATGTATTTTGCGTGCAATTGTGTGTATATATATTTCTTATATACTATTTATTTAGTGAGACATTTTCTATCATTTTTGTTCCAGTTAATTTTATACAGGTTTTCTGATTTTTCATTTGTTCTATTTGGTTGCCGGTCACTGTCATTTCTAAGAAGCTGAAGGTCAGAGAGCAGGAAAGTTTTTTTATGTTCTTTTCAAACCCATGAGAAAATTCTCAGCCATTTTTCTTTCTCATTAAAAGCAATAACATATTTTTATATCATTTCAGTATTCACAGCTAACATTTTCATGAAAAGAGAACCATTGACTTGTCTACATTATACGTATCTCAGGTATTTTCAAGGTCAAATAAAAGCAATCATTTTATAGGTATTACATTAACAATGGCCAGGTAAAGGTAATCATTTCATAGGTATTACATTAACAATGGCCAGGTAAAGGTAATCATTTCATAGGTATTATATTAATTCGGAATGGCCAGGTAAAGCTAATAATCATTTTATAGGTATTATATTAATTCAGAATGGCCAGGTAAAGGTAATCATTTTATAGGTATTGTGGTAATTAGCAGTGGTCAGGAAAAGGTAATCATTTTATAGGTATTATATTTATTCAGAATGGCCAGGTAAAAGTAACCATTCCATAAGTATTTTGGTAATTAGCAGTGGCAGGTAAAGGTAATCATTTTATATAGGTATTGTGGTAATTAGCAGTGGTCAGGTAAAGGTAATCATTTTTAGGGTTATATTAATTCAGAATGGCCAGGTAAAAGTAATCATTTTATTGGTATTATATTATTTCAGAATGGCCAGGTAAAAGTAATTATTTTATAGGTATTGTGGTAATTAGCAGTGGCCAGGTAAAGGTAATCATTTTATAGGTATTATATTTATTCAGAATGGCCAGGTAAAAGTAACCATTCCATAAGTATTTTGGTAATTAGCAGTGGCAGGTAAAGGTAATCATTTTATAGGTATTGAGGTAATTAGCAGTGGTCAGGTAAAGGTAATCCTTTTATAGGGTTATATTAATTTAGAATGGCCAGGTAAAAGTAATTATTTTATAGGTAGTATATTAATTCAAAATGGCCAGGTAAAGGTAATAATTGTATAGGTATTGTGGTAATTAACAATGGCTAGGTAAAGGTAATCATTTTATAGGCATTATATTAATTCAGAATAGCCAGGTAAAGGTAATCATTGCATAGGTATTGTGGTAATTATGAGGTGTCAGTTAAAGGTAATCATTTTATAGGTATTGTGGTAATTAGCAGTGGTGAGGAAAAGATAATCATTTTATAGGTATTGTGGTAATTAGCAGTGGTCAGGTAAAGGTAATCATTTTATAGGTATTATATTTATTCAGAATGGCCAGGTAATGGTAATCATTGTATGGGTATTGTGGTAATTAGCAGTGGCCAGGTAAAGGTAATTATTTTATAAGTATTATAGTAATTCGGAATGGCCAGGTAAATGTAATCATTGTATAGGTATTGTGGTAATTAGCAGTGGTCAGGCAAAGGTAATCATTTTATAGGCATTATATTAATTCAGAATGGCCAGGTAATGGTAATCATTTTATAGGTATTCTGGTAATTTGCAGTGGTCAGGTAAAGGTAATCATTTTATAGGCATTATATTAATTCAGAATGACCAGGTAAAGGTAATCATTTTATAGGTATTATATTAATTAAGAATGGTTTGGTAAAAGTAACCATTCTATAAGTATTTTGGTAATTAGCAGTGGCAGGTAAAGGTAATCATTTTATAGGTATTGTGGTAATTAGCAGTGGTCAGGTAAAGTTAATCATTTTATAGGTCTTATATTAATTTGGAATGGCCAGGTAAAGGTAATCATTGCATAGGTATTGTGGTAATAATTAGCAGTGATCAGGTAAAGGTAATCATTTTATAGGTATTATATTAATTCAGAATGGCCAGGCAAATGTAATCATTTTATAGGTATTGTGGTAATAATTAGCAGTGATCAGGTAAAGGTAATCATTTTATTGGTATTGTGGTAATTTGCAGTGGCCAGGTAAAGGTAATCATTTTATAGGTATTATATTAATTCAGAATGGCCAGGTAAAGGTAATAATTGTATAGGTATTGTGGTAATTAACAATGTCTAGGTAAAGGTAATTATTTTGTATTTATTGTGGTAATTAACAGTGGCCAGATAAAGGTAATTGTTTTATAGTTATTATATTAATTAACAATAGTTAGGTAAAAGTAATTATTTTATATTTGTTGTGGTAATTAGCAGTGGCTAGGTAAAATAATCATTTGATAGGTACTATATTAATCAACAATGGCTAGGTAAAAGTAATTATTTTATATGTATTTTGGTAATTAGCTGTGGCCAGGTAAAGGTAATCATTTTATAGGTAAGTAGTAATTTACAGTAGAAAGGTAAAGGCTCAGATATGATAAATCACTAATAGCAACAACTAAACCAGGTGTAGTGTTTCTTTGTTCACCAGTCAGGTGAGTTGATGTTGCTATCACCCGTTCTTTCTGCAATTTCACTGAAAGGCCATGACCCTATACCAAACATTCAAGCTAGAACAACAGTCCTCACTCTCACCTC
>NC_069002.1:22636386-22637415 GCF_001194135.2 Octopus bimaculoides
ATATGTGTGTGTGTGTGTGTATATATATGTATGTATATATGTATGTATGTATGTATGTATGTATCCAGCTGTAAAAACCCTGCCAAAACAGACACAGTTGCCTGGGGTAGTCTTCTACCTGGCCAGCTGCATCACCTGTCCTACTCATTCATGCATGGAAGACAGATGTTAAACAATCATGTTGATGATGATGATATATGTATATATGTGTATATATATAGGTGTGTGTGTCTTTGTGTTTGAGCTTGTTGCCCCACCACTGCTTGACAACTGGTGTTGGTGTATTTACGTCCGCATAACTTAGCAGTTCAGCAAAAGAGAATGATAAACAAGTACCAGGCTTTAAAAAATAAGTCCTGGGCTCGATACGATCAACTAAAACCCTTCAAGGCAGTGCCCCAGCATGGCCACAGTCCAATGACTGAAGATAAAAACCTCATTTGAAAATAAATTGAAGAAGAAAAAGACCACAAAACCTTCAAACAGAATTTGGACAAATTCGTCCAACGCATACCAGGCAAGCCAACAATATCTGGGTATGGTTTCACCAATGACAACAACAACTCCTTGGTTGAATGGGCTTCCGGAACACAGAACAGAAGATAATTATAGCAACTGCTGCTATTAAATTACAGCACGGTCCCCACCATTACGGGGGGGGGGGGGCATATTTACCCTTATATCTTTTTGTACTCAACAGTTGTTGATTCTGTGTGTATGTGTGTGTGTGTATGTGTGTGTGCGTATGTGTGTGTGTGTATGTAGGTGGGTGGTTGCATGAGTCAGTTCTTTTTTGTGTATAGGAATGAGACATCCACATACTTATGAGTATAGGCTTTCTGACTATACACATAAGTATTCAGGCTTAATGAGGTGGTTGGCTATACACTAATATAAATATTTATGTCTGTGTTCAAGTATATATACATATATATATGTTCACACACATACACACACACACAAACACATATATATGTGTATGTATATCTGTATATATGTTTGTGCATGTGTTTATATATATATATATAT
>NC_069002.1:22638314-22640692 GCF_001194135.2 Octopus bimaculoides
ATATATATATATATAAGAGGTGGCTTTTTGGAATAATTTTTATTTTAATTCTACTTTGTTTATGAGTTTCAAGCTTCAAATAGCCATTTTCAAATTGAAAAAATGTATGTTTTACTGGTTGCTTAAATAGCAAAGAATTTTTTCTTAGAATTATACACACATGAACGCGTGTATGCCATACATGAATGATTATGTATGTTATATATGTACAGAGCCTTAGTTTATTCAAGATATCATTTCAAATAGCTAGGTGTATACATTTACACAAAGTGGCCTGACATATCAGGTGATTTCAAGCTTTGAGCTTCATGATTGGTACATTAAAACTTTCAAGTTATTTTCATTCGTAGCTATTGTTATTGTTGGATCAGTTGACATTGCTGTGAACCAGACTGGTCACTTGTTTCATTCTATTCAATAGAAGAACTTATTTCTAGAATTTCAGGATTTCTTAAGCTTGTATACATATTGGGGTAGCTTGCTGTTGCGTCACACTAGATAACTATCCTCCAGTCATCTCTTCACAGGAAAGAGGTTTTTTAACCCAGAAATTAACTTACTGCAAGTCTCAACAAAACAATCACTTATTATCTAACAACCTGTTTATCTATCTATCTATCTATCTACCTATCCATCCATCCATCTATCTACCCAATTTTTGTTGTTGTTTATTACATTACGTGCAAGGGAATACATTAAGTGTCAATTCTAAATTTGAAACTAAAACCAAACAAAACTATTGAGAAAGATGAGAAAATCATAAGGAGGAAGACGAAGACGAAGAAGAAGAAGAAGAAGAAGAAGAAGAAGAAGAAGAAGAAGAAGAAGAAGAAGAAGAAGAAGAAGAAGAAGAAGAAGAAGAGGAAGAAGAAGAAAACGAAGACGAAGACAAAGAAGAAGAAGAAGAAGAAGAAGAAGAAGAAGAAGAAGGCGGCAAACTGACAACTAAAACAGTAAGATTAACAAGAGCAGCAGCAACACCAGACATATAAAAGCACGGTGACCGAATATGACATTGTTTTCGCAAAAGATGATTGAAAGGTTATGGAGAAGTAATTCAATTGGAACTACCAAATTTGTGGAAAGACAGAAACAATATGAAGAAAAATCTGAGATCAGTTTGTGTGTTAAATACACACTCTTTTCTCTCAACTTCCTTTCATGTGCAGTAAGTTCATTTGTATCTATTCTGGCATATAATACATGCATACATATGTGTGTACACACACACACACACACACACACACACACACAAAGATATATATAGATATATCTATGTATAGATGAATGTGTGTGTGCATGTATGTATATATAATTACTTGTAATGCAGACTAGATAATACAGCCGACAACTGATGAAGAGTTGTTCTTTATGTTACTTGTCTTGTTTTCCATTTGTTTCTTTTGTTGTTCGCAAAAAAAAGTTTGTATTCCATGTTTTCGTATTTCGTATTTCATGTTGTTTATGTTCTATGACGTCCTGTACCCATATATGCATATGTATATACATATATATGTAAGTAGGCACAGAAGTGGCTGTGTGGTAAGTAGCTAGCTTACCAACCACATGGTTCTGGGTTCAGTCCTACTGCATGGCACCTTGGGCAAGTGTCTTCTACTATAGCCTCGGGCTGACCAAAGCCTTGTGAGTGGATTTGGTAGACGGAAACTGAAAGAAGCTCGTCGTATATATATGTATGTATATATTTGTGTGTCTGTGTTTGTCCCCACAACATTGTTCGACAACCAGTCCTGGTGTGTTTACATCCCCGGTACTTAGTGGTTCAGCAAGAGAGAGACTGATAGAGTAAGTACTAGGCTTACAAAGAATTTGCTTGACTAAAGGCGGTGCTCCAGCACAGCTGCAGTCAAATGACTGAAACAAATAAAAGAAAAAAGAAAAAGAAAAACGAATATATGTATGTATATATGCATATATATATATATTGTTTATATTATATAATTATATATATGTATATAAAATTGAGTGTGAAGTGAAACAATCATAGACAATGTTAAATAATTAATAAATTAATTCATTCATTGAATCTTTCCATTTTCAAACTTTTGTATAATGTATGTATATATGTATATGTGTGTGTATATATATATATATATATATCATCATCATCATCATCATCGTTTAACGTCCGCTTTCCATGCTAGCATGGGTTGGACGATTTGACTGAGGACTGGTGAACCAGATGGCTACACCAGGCTCCAATCTGATTCGGCAGAGTTTCTACAGCTGAATGCCCTTCCTAACACCAACCACTCCGAGTGTAGTGGGTGCTTTTACGTGCCACAGGTACGAAGGCCAGTCAGGCGGTACTGGCAACGGCCACGCTCAAAATGGTGTATTTTACATGCCACCTGCAC
>NC_069002.1:22643333-22645620 GCF_001194135.2 Octopus bimaculoides
GATAAGATTATTGGAACAAACGAGAAAGTTCTAGTAAAAAAAAATTATTTTAATTGTATTTTGTGGCATAGAAACTCATAAATTTATTCTGTACGAATACTTTTTTCACTCCTAAATATTTATAATTGTATATAAATTCATTAGTTACTATAATTTTTTAGTTTCTTTTGCATATTCTTAGTTTATGCATGTGTATGCAAATATAGTATTGATATATCCCATTTATGTTCATTAGAAATTAAATAAATAAAGAATTTTGACATGTATGAATATTCATTTCCCCCACTGTATATTTCCACACAAAACACTTATGGGCTTATTCCATACTTTGAATAGTTCCATCCACTCTGTGCTGAATAAATTAAGTGAACTTTTTAACACATAAATCTTTGCCTTTTTCATTTGACCTTGAAATGTTACATTACATACAAATTCACCAAAAAAATATAACCTTTCTCCTGTAACATCATGTACTACCTCTTTTAATTTAATTAATTTCAGCTTACTGACATATTTCCACATTTTTTCGTTTATAATGGTTATATCACTACTAGTGTCCAATTGCATTTTAACACTTGTATTTCTGATTTTCAACTTCATGAATTCCCTCATCGTTATATTACCAATTTCTTCCAATGACATACTATTTATTCTTTTTCCTTTGTTCTGACGTTTTATCATTTTCGTTCTTTATATCTTCATTCTTTATATGTCCTATACTACCACAACAAAAGCACTCCACTTTTTTCATTGGACAATTTTTCTTCAGGTGTATACCTCCACATGCAAAACATAGGCTTATTTCCTGAATTTTGTCATATTTCTTAGAAAACACTTTATCTCTATTCTGACTATTTCACACTTGCTTTACTTGGAAACAATCTTTTACATTCAATTTCTTCTGCATCATGTCTTCATTTGATTATCCTTTCACATTCTTCTGACACTTGCTGTGGGGTTACATCCTAATTTTGTTCCAGCTTAGTGAGAATTCTAGTTCTAACTTTTCCATCCTTTTCGGCAGTTAGTACCTGTGTAAAAATCAGGCATTTGTATACATCTGGCGTTAATTCATCCTGTTTGAACTTCTTGCATTCCCTGTTAACTCTACCAGCATATGTGATATAGTCCTCATTGTTGTTTTTGTCTATATTCAGACACTTCCAACATGTGTTGAACAATGAGCTTTTTTCACTGAAAATTTTACACAATATATCTATTGTGTCATTAAAGTATATGTCCCAATGTTTTCTTGAGAGTACATAATTACTGTATCGTTCATCTTCTGTTTCCACCAGTTTTCTTAAGATTAAGCAAGATTACATCGCATCGTCCCAATCTTCACACTCTTTCTTGAAGATTTGCTCATATCATCTGTAGTATGTTTCAAAGGTAACTCTTTTGAACTCTGTTATGGAATTCGCAACATAATCTGTCAAGAACACTTTTTCTGAATTTCCTGACAACTTCAGTAATTGCAGCATTTGTTACTGTAATATTATTTGTTGTAGTTGTTGCTTCTTGTAGTTATATCTGCTACTGTTGTTGTTCTTTCAACCAAATAAAATTTCCAGCCAATAAATTTTCCATACTTTTACAATTTTTCGTAAAATTCATACATCAACTTTATGAATTTATTAACTCCTATTGGAGTTACCTAATTCCTCATGAGTTGTTTAAATCCTCGTCGCCACTGTTATAATCCTTGAAATGTTGGATTATTACAATCCCCACTTCGGTATACAGTATACTTACTAAAATCAGTAAAGACACAACTATCTCTGACCTCCTACTATGTACTCTCTCGCACTGTCTTGTACTCTCCTATCATTAGTGACTATCTCATACCACTTTTCCCATGAGAGGGGTGTACCATTATTCCTATCATCCCTAAAACAATTATATTCACCTCAGTGCATGACTGCTATTTTATCGACCCCCAAAAGAATGAAAGCAAAGTCAATCTCAGTAGAACTTGAACTCAGAACATAAAAACGGTTGAAATACTGCTAACCATACTGTCCAGCATGCTAGCTATTCTGTCGGCTGTCCACTCCCACCCACCCCACATATACCTGGCTGATATCAAAACAGGTTACTTTCAAACAAAGACCAACTTTTTTATAATTGTCTTTTGCTATGAGAAATAACAAACCCAAAATTAACATATTTCTGTGTATTTGTGTGCGTAATAATTAAATATGTACATACATAGAAATAATATATGTACACACACGTGTGTTGGAGTATATATATACATACATATATATATATATGTATGTATGTG
>NC_069002.1:22647305-22649069 GCF_001194135.2 Octopus bimaculoides
ATATATATATATATATATATATATACATACACCGTTTTTTAGAAAAACATAAAATTCGGAGAGCGCACTCTGAAAAGTAGAGCAGTCTATATTTATCACTAGTGAAGGCCACTTTATAAGGTTACCCTGGATTTTTTGCCATGAAAAGGTATCCTTTATGGCGGGAAACCCAGGTAAGCCTAGAAACTGGCCTTCACCAGTAATAAATAAATAAATGTGTGTGTGTGTGTGTGTTGATTCAGCAGAAGTGATCAATTACAGCACTCTATACAAATATGGAGTATTCTTTTAAGAGAGAGAGAGACAGAGAGAAAGACATTCTAACTGAAAGGCTCCGATTTCCAGTCATCAGTTGGTGACTGAGCCTGGTTTTCTTTTGAATCTTCACTGTATACTGTATACCGAAGTGAATGTTATAACAATCCAACATTTTAAGGATACAACAGTAATTGACCTTTCCCTTAAAGTTACAAGCCTTGTGCCTATAACAGAATGGATTATTAATGACATACAGTTCTATATTTAAGAGATGAGGAATTGTGCATTATTTACATTATGTACATTACTTACATTTAACAGATATTTGTCTTCAGCTTGTTTGTTGTTAACACGTTTCGGCTGATATACCCTCCAGCCTTCATCAGGTGTCTTAATGAAGGCTGGTGGGTATATCAGCCGAAACGTTGTGTTAACAACAAACAAAATGAGGACAGATATCCGTCAAATGTAAATAATGTAAATAATATAAATAATGTATTAGTAACATATATTTTACAATACGGTTTAATATATATTTTACTATATATTTTAATGGGTCAAGCTCAGGTGTACCTTGACTATAATTCCGCAACCTCACTGCTCATTAGAAATATTGATTGTTTTCAATTTTTAGATTTCTATTAACTTTTTTAAACTTGGTTAAAATTGTATCTACTTTATGTTAAAATATCCATTGAATTATAAACCTTAGTTTTCATATAAGTTTTATAGCATAATAATTAATAATTATAATAATAAAATCTTTTTCACATTATTTTTTCAAGAACTTCTTCGTATTCCCATTTCGCTTGCCTCTCTCTTTTGCACTGTACCTTCTCCTCCTACTGCTGTAAGTTCCTCTCTTTCTCTCAAACTTCCTCCTCTATCTCCCTTTACTACTCTTTCTTTCCTGTCTACTCTACCTATTCCTCTCCTCCTCACAACACTAGAGAAGTTAAGTCACCCATCAGGTCATGTCTTCACTCTGGTTATGTTTTGTCTCGTCTTTCCAGTGCTCATTGCCAGGTCAAATTTAATTAACACTATGTCTGAATTCTCATTAATTCTGATTAGTTCATTAAATTAGTACTTTTCTTTCTTTTCATTGGGCTCAAGGGTGACCTGAATAACATGAACACAGGGAGACAATGTGATCACTTTACCTGTCAGAAATAGCAGCCAGATTGCCCTCAAATCACTTCCTACTGTCTCTTAGAAAAGATGCATTTGATGACATATTTCTAGATGCACTGTACCAGAAATACAGAATGGCTGGTCAAACTGAAACATCTTTGATCATAGGTCTGCTAGCTCAGGAGTGGCCTGGGGCTAAATAATTAGATATGTTTTCTGTACATTATAAGATAAAAACTAAAAATCAATGGTGGCCTTTTCCCCATAAAAACCAACAATCACCTCAATGTGTTATGTGGGTGAACCAGAAATTGGGCTACCAATGGCAATGGCACTTGAATGATAATCTAAATATAATCTTAAAAAACAAGA
>NC_069002.1:22649448-22651269 GCF_001194135.2 Octopus bimaculoides
TTTATTAACAAATGAAGGTCAATTATATCATATTTTCAGAAGCACAATTAGAAGCATTTAATGGGGATTAAGGAGAGAAGGAGACAAAAAATGGAATGGAGGAGAGGAGAGAAAAAGAAGTGGGGGAGGGGGGAGGGAGGAGGGGAGAGAAGCATGAAACAAAAGTGGGTCGAGGAAGAAGGATAATGGTCTATTCGAAGGAGAAAGATGGAAGGAGGTGAATGAGGGAATGAAGAAGAAAAAAAAAAGGAAAAGAAGAAAAGAGAGAGAAGAAGCATGAAAGAAAGATAGGATGATGACTCAGATGAAGAGAGAGGATTGAAAAATGGAATGAAGGCGAGACAAGGAAGAGAAAGAGGAGGAAGAAAACAGATGAGCTTATTATTAAAACTATTATTCTTGAAACCTTTGGAGATATGCTGTGCTTGAAAAGACCTGGCAAGCCAAGTGAGACCGTAACCGTGGCCAATGCCAGTGCTGTATAACCATCCCACTTATGAGTACTCTTTATGCTTGCGAAGACCTATTGAGGCAAATGAAATCGCTGTTGTGGCCAATAACAGTACCGCCTCATTGGCACCCGTACCAGGAGAACGTTAAAAGCACCATTTGAGCAGGATCATTGCTGGGGCTGCTGACTGGCTCCCATACCAGCGGCACATCAGAAAGCACTATTTGAGCATGGTCGTTGCCAGTGCCACTGGACTGGCTCCTGTGCAGGTGGTACATAAAAAGCACCATTTGAGTGTGGCCAATGCCAGTACTGCCTGACTGTCCCTCGTTCCGGTGGCACATAAAAGCACCCACTACACTCTTGGAGTGGTTATAATTAGGAAGGGCATCCATCTGTAGAAACTTTGCCAGATCAGATTGGAGCCTGGTGCAGCCTTCTGGCTTGCCAGTCCTCAGTCAAACCGTCCAACACATGCCAGCATGGAAAGCGGATGTTGAATGATGATGATGATGATGATAATTCTTTTTAAAAAGAGCAACAAAATGCCAATTAAATTTTTATTATTTTTTTTATTCTAGTTTCTAACTTTTGAAGGTGCAACATTTTATTAAACCTTTTTCTGTAAAACAACAATTTTATTCTTAGAAAAATTTAAAGTTTGAACATTTTGTTGAACCTTTTTTCTGTAAAACAGGAAATTTTCTCCATTTAAGTGGAGTAAAATGTGTTGCAGGTGTAAATATCGTATTGAACTTCCACTCTATATGATAACACTACATATACATCTCAGTCTACTTGACTTCCAACAATTAACAATTGTAATTTGAAGCTGAATGGTTAGGAATAAGAAAAATGTCTAGATTTCTTTAAAAATTATTGTTCAGGCAGAGTTGTCTCTCTTAGCTAAAGACCTCAAAATTGTGCGAGCCAACCTTGTTTCCAGGGTTATTTTTGTAGTAGAAAAGAATTGTTGTGCAAAAACATACTTATTTGGTAACCAAAAGATTACCAAATCTTTTGATACTTCGTACGTCAAAATCAGTGACTCAGTTTGTGAATCAATAAAGAATATACGCACACACACACACACACACATACACACTCTTTTATTCTTTTACACACTTTAGTCATTTGACTGTGGTCATGCTGGAGCACTGCCTTGAAGGATTCTTTAGCCAAAGAAATCAACCCCAAGACTTATTCTTTGTAAGCCTAGTACTTATTCTATCAATCTCTTTTGCTGAACTGTTAAGTTACAGGGACATACATACACCAACATCGGTTGTCAAGCAATGGTGGGGGGACAAACACAGATACAAGAACAATATATATATATATATATATATATATATATATATATATATATA
>NC_069002.1:22651515-22652710 GCF_001194135.2 Octopus bimaculoides
ACATTTGTGTCATTCTCTTTGCTTGTAAGCTTTTACCTGGAAACTTGACTTCAAAAATTTCATGAGTTTTGCTTAACAGAACCCATTCTCATATATACTTCTACAATTTCTACTCTTTCCACTATTGAGTACATATTCTTGCAGAAAAGGCTGGAGGTATTCAATCAGTGCAATCTCACAATCAACTAATGTGGTGAGGATGACAAAGCAAACAGTCAACTTGTGTACCTTCTTTGTTCAGCTGTTATAAAAGGTCGAAATAATGCAATGACACCTGTAAATGAAAGGCCGAGAGGTTTATCATGCGTGTAAATTTATTTCTGTATTTACAATATGCTACAGAACCTGGCCTATTTTTTCATGATCCACCCTGCATTGTATCATTCTTAAATTTTCCATTTTTTAATTTCAGATTATCACATGTGGATTTACTGGTTATGCAATTCATAATTCACTGACAACTGCCAAGCAATATCCATTGGAACGATATTGGCATCTGAACAAAATACTATTTGTTCTTGCAGGTATTACATTTGTGATATCACTGTTTGGAATTATAGGATCACTAAGAGAACACCTCAAGTCTCTGTCTGTGGTGAGTACACAAATATTTTATGATTCTTTTTTCGTAAGTTTCAGTTTGAGAAATCATAGTCATGAGTTGGGTAGTTTATACCAAATTCAGCACTCTGACTGGAACGCATTCTGTAGAATATATGTATGTATGTATGTATGAGTGTGTGTGTGTGTGTGTGCATGTGTGTGTGCATGTGTTGTGTGTATGGTTGTATGTATATATGTATGTGTGTATATATATGTATGGGTGTGAATATATGTATGTATGCATGTATGCATTTATGTATGTATATATGTATGTATAAGGCAGACAAAACACAAACCCCTTCAGGTAGATGGCCCTGCTCGATCTGTAGAAAAGGAGTGGGAAGTAACTCTATAAGATGCACGCAGTGCAAGCTATGGACACATAAGAGGTGCAGCAATATCAAAGGAAGGTTAACTAGGAAGTTAGTTTTTGTTTGCAGCAGATGTTCTGGAGCTATAAATACTGGAAATGTGCAGAAAATAACTTCTGCCACATTCCAGGGAGAAAAACTAGAAATGGTTGATAGCTTCCGCTATCTTGGTGACCAAATTAGCAGTGGAGGTGGGTGCGCTGAAAGCGTAGCTGCTAGAA
>NC_069002.1:22655761-22662691 GCF_001194135.2 Octopus bimaculoides
CCTGGACTGGCTCTTGTGCGGGTGGCACATAAAAGACACCATTTCGAGCGTGGCCGTTTTCGTGCGGTTGACACGTAAAAGCACCCACTACACTCTCTGAGTGGTTGGCGTTAGGAAGGGCATCCAGCTGTAGAAACTCTGCCAAATTAGATTGGAGCCTGGTGTTGCCATCCGGTTTCACCAGTCCTCAGTCCAATCGTCCAACCCATGCTAGCATGGAAGGCGGACGTTAAACGATGATGATGATGATGATGATGTATGTGTGCATGTTTGTGTGCATGTGTGTGTGTATGGATGTATGTATATATGTATGTGTGTGTGTATATATGTATGGCTGTGAATATATGTATGCATATATGTACGTATAGATGATTGATATACATATATATATATATGTGTGTGTGTGTATATCTGTGTGTGTGTGTGTGCATGTGTGTATGTATGCATGTATGTATGTGTGTGTGTATGTATATATATGTATGAGTGTGAATATATGTCTGTATATATGTATAGACAATCGATATACATATATATGTGTGTGTATCTGTGTGTGTGTGTGTGTGTGTGTGTGTGTGTGTGTGTACATATGACAGGCTTCTTTCAGTATCTGTCTACCAAATCCACTCACAAAGACAGACACTCATCCATAATGCCATGCAATGAGACTGAACTTGAGACCATGTAGTTGGGAAGCCAACTTCTTTACTGCACACCCATGCTTTCACCTACCACGTATCTATCTATATATCTATACCTTCTGTTTTTTTTCTTTCTAATTCCAGTACAAGTATTTGGTCTTTATCACACTGTTTGCTGAAGTAATATTTTGTGTTATTCTTCTGATCTATATATACGTACCGACGTCAAGATACAACATTGAGTTTTTTCCAAAGGGATCTTTCTCATCAGATATGCAGAATTATGGTGATTTTGATGGATTTGCAAAGAACCGAGTTAATAGTCTACAGGAAACGGTAGGCGATGATTTCTCTTTTAACTCTAGATTTGAAAACTGAGTGCTTTAGTAATCTTCAAGAATTTGTAAGAAACAAGTCATAGAATGTTACATGTGTGTGTGTGTGTGTGAAAGCTAATCATTTCTTGAATTCCAAACACCTTATTACTATTTCCTGTTGTTGTTGTTTAGCTTCTAGTCAACCCATCCTTGACCGTTACCTCTTATTTAAAAAAAAATGGATAAAACTCCTTCCTGGGTCATACACACTCATAGAACCCGTTTCCTGGTTTCTCTGGAAAATATATTCCTTTCTGGATAGGATGCTAGTCCCTCACAGGATTAACTCATTTCTGCCAACTGTGAAGACAGGAGCAATGTGAAATGAAATGTTTTGCTCAAGAACACAACAAATTGCCCAGTCCTGGAATTGAAACCACAATCTTATGATCATGAGTGCAACACCCTAAGCTGTAGACCATGCTCTCTCTCTCTCTCTCTCTTAGTTTTCCATGCTAGCATATACAAAGAATGGTATGTGTCACTTGTTTCTGAAGAAGAAATATTTAACCAGGACTGGTTTCAGCCACCTTAAGTGGTGTTTGCACACACCAAGTGGTTTCTCTCACTCAGGGAGCCCCTGGGTTTAAAGAAAGGCAGCATTAATAAGTATGAGAGAGAGATGATTGATTTGCAGGGATTATGAAGTATTATGAAGGGAGTCAGCAATGCTTTCAGTAGGGAGTCTTGTATTCTCAGCCAAAAACTTTGGAACCAAGCATGAATGCTACCCAATATTTTATTTTACATATCTTCTCTTAAGTTATAGACAAACATTCAGATGAGTTTGAAATATGGTTGTGACATATTTGACTTGTACAAAGGCCATATTCATTGCTAATTTGTCATGCAGTATGATAAATGCATTTCTTGCTGGTGATATTCACAAAATATTGTTGAGAATAAACAATAAAGAAATGGATGTTACCAAAGCGACCTCAAGGTTGTCTGTCTTGTAGTACACAGTGCTGATGATTGCCAAGGAATGAGAAATGCATTCACCATTCAGGAGAGAGAGAGAGAGAGAGAGATAGAGAGAGAGAGAGAGAGAGAGAGAGAGAGAGAGAGAGAGAGAGAGAGAGAGAGAGAGAGAGAGCACCTTTAAGTGACTGTTGATGATTTTTCAACACCTATCACCTAAAAGCAAGAAAGGTTGTCCATGGCAAACCAGCAGTGAATGCAGTCTTTGTACAGGTGAAATGTGTTCCATACATATTGGAACTCATCTAAAATGTCGGTTTATTCCCAATACTGTTTTTGTGCAGCTATTATGATATTCTATGAAGCAATGTCAGACATACCTTCTATTTACTCATAACTGTTTGTGATCCATTCTGTGATCCAAACTGATAAATAAAGACAAGTTACTAGGAGAACAGGAACACACACACATATATAATGAAAGAAACAAATAAGTACTAGAAAAAATAATCATCTCCTCTCTTCAACAGTTTCATTGTTGTGGATTATCGGATAATGACGAAGCATACATGGATTGGAGGACATCAGAACAGTTCAAATGTGATAATTCCAAATCTTGGAATAACTTGGCTTGCACTGTACCAAGCTCTTGCTGCCGTCTCACCAAGGTTTGTACAATAAAAAATGTTTCTTGGAATTGGTTGAAATTAATGAAAAAAACAAATCTACTTTATGTATTGCTTATTTTTTCCTTTTATTCGTACCACCAAACACACAAGCTTAGAAAAGAGGCAGTACCCAGCTGTTTCAATTAATTTTGAAAATAATGAAGAATTTGATAAGATAACTTTGTGGTTATTTAACTGATATTTGGAACAAATTAACATGAAACTTTGGTAGAAATTTATAATTTAAATCACATAAAAACAGGAAATTTGTATCATAGCACCAGGAATGGTCTTGGAAAGTTTAGTGTGAAAAGGGTTAAATGGTGGCAGGGTTTCTGTAATTTTTGGGAAAGAGTTTTACAACAAAATATATTTGGGAATCCCTGGTCAATAGAATACAAGATTTAACATAAAAATGTGATAAACTCATCTGATTCCTTCCTTTTCTTTTTTATTCCATGTTTATATTCTGGTGAAATTAAAAGTTAAACAATGTTTCGTGTGTGGATGATGTTCTGAGAAAAAGACCTGTAAGTATTTTGTTTTTATCTCTCTTATAATCATCATCATCACCATCACCATCATAATCATCACCACCATCATCATCATTGTCATTTAGCATCTGTTTCATACTGGCATGGATTAGACAATTTGACTGGAACTGGTAAGCCAGAAAGCTGTACCAGGTTCCAGTTCTTGGTTTGGTTTCTATGGCTGGATGCCCTTCCTAATGCCAACCACTCCAAGAATACATTTTAGATATATTGCTCACTCTTGCTCTGTTTTCTCTTTCTTCTCTCTTTCTTCCTCACTCTGATTGCAACATGTTTTCCTTCTCAGCCCTTAACATCCATTTGGCTGGAGTTAGTCTCAGTTTCTGAGGCATTTAAGAAAATGTGAGCAAATGACTCACCACTAAATGGAATACCAATCTGCCGAATGGTGGAACCTTACCTCTAGCTCTTGCTGCTCATCATTTTCAAAATAGTGGCTAGCAGTAACATCACAAGAAATGTCTTGCTCAAGGATACAATGTGCCTCTTTGTGTAACACCCAAACCCACAGTATTACAGTTGTAAACCCAGCACTGAAACCTCAATGGCATGCCACGCACATTCACTGTTTGTCAGCTGTTAATTACATCTGTATCCATAGCATTTAACCTTTTTGTTTTTAATGCTAGCATGGGTTGGATGGTTTTACAGAATCATCCAATAATCTACAGGCTGCATCATGCTCCTGTGTCTGCATTGGCTTGGTTTCTACGGCTGGATGCCCTTCCTAATGCCAACCACTTTACAGAGTGCTTTTTAAGTGCTGAGGACTGGTGAGCTGGATGGCTGCACCAGGCTCCAATCTGATCTGGTAGAGTTTCTACAGCTGGATGCCCTTCCTAATGCCAACCACTCCAAGAGCATAGTGGGTGCTTTTACATGCCACTGACACAAGGGCCAGTCAGGCAGTACTGGCAATGGCCACACTTAAATGGTATTTTTTATGAGCCACCTGCACGAGACAGTCCAGCGGCACTGGCAATGACCTCGCTCAAATATTGGTTTTCATGTGCCAGTAAGGCGACGCTGGTAACGATCACGCTCGAATGGTGCTTTTTACATGTCACTGGCACAGGAGCCAGTCAGCGGCCCTGGCAAAAGTTTATATATATATATATATATATATATATACACACACACACGCATACATAAATTTATATATATATATATATATATGTATACACACACACACACACATACATATATTATTGGCATTATTCTGTTTGAGAATAAAATTATTTCCTTATCTGTATCTTTCAATAAATTTATATATATATATATATATATATATACATATACATACACACATACATAAATGTTTGTTTACAGGTGTAGTTACATATAAAAATGTAAATATTAAATTGAAGGATCAAAGGATGATTCAATACTTTCCACTAGAGCCTCCATTTCTTTGCTGTCTTCAGGGTGAGCCACGATCTGAAAACTTTGAAGTTTCTATCAACCTTTTTCCTGTAAATATCATTGACACCATTGAATCCCAGTCTAGCCTGCTGGCATGGTTGGACAGTTTTACAGGATCTAATAAGTTGAAGAACTACAGCAAGCTCTAATATTTTCTTAGACACGATTGTTATGGCTGGATGCCCTTACCTAATGCCAACCACTTCATGCAGTGTATTGAGTGCATTTCCCATAGATGCATCACTACTGGGGCTTCCATTTAACTCGCCTTGAAATTGTCTACTTTTGTTTATTTAAAACTGAAATAAATAATTTTTTTTAATAAGCTCTTATTGTATTGATACGTCATTTTTTAATGTGCAATATTTTTAATACAAAATATATCATAATCAATAAGTGTCACAAGAGAATGTTACAGGAACATAGAGGAAAACAGTAAAGCACACAAGTGATGTGGAGATGTTCAACCCCTCATTGGTTATAGATCAAATATCATCACAATTTTGACACCTGCAATAATATTATTCAATTTGGCAGAGTCAGCAATGAAAGCTGCTGAGATATAAATGAGCAGACATGATAGATGAATATGAGCAGGAGATAAAATGAGACTAGTATAACAAGAGAAGATGAGATCTCTAAACTGATAAATAAAGACAAGTTATGAGGAGAACAGGAACACACACACACACATATATAATGAAAGGCAAAAATAAACGACATGGCTCTCCTTGACCATCTCCTCTCTTCAAGTTCTTCACAGATTCATTCTCTTATTCAGGTTTCAAATCCCTTAAAAGTGAAGTTTTGGCATTTCCTAATCATCACACTGTGGCTGATGAAATGAGTTCCATTATCAATATAACTTGCGATGGAAGTGAGTTGGCAGAACCATAAGCAATCTGGTAGATGAAATGCTTCGTGGCATTTCATCCATCTTTGCTGCATTTTGAGCTAAAATTCTGCAGTGGTTGACTTTCATTTTGTCTTTTCAGAATTGATAAAATAAGTACCAGTCTGGTTATGCGATCGATATAATTGGCCTGTCCTTCCCCTCAAAAACTGCTGGCTCTGTTTCAAAGTTTGAAACCAATTGGTCCAATTCCCCTCAAATTTAGAACAATCCTTTACTAATTCCTGGTTCCTGCCTATGTAGAATGTTATGTTCGGGATAGCATCATAGATCAGTGAAGAGACATAAATAGCATATATTTTCTTTTCTATTTTTAGATTGATGTCCAAGACAAAATCTACACACAAGGCTGTTTAAAAGGATTCCACACATGGGTAGAAATAAATGGAGTAAGCATAATTGGCATCATGTTTGGTATTATTCTTCCACAGGTAAGTCTTGTATAAACCTTTCTTAAATGAGAATGACTTATTCATACAAAAGTCCAATCTTTCTCCAGACTGTTCTTTCTTTCCTTAGTTGATCTATTATCAAATGATTAAATCATTTGCTCAAATTTTCATGATCAGAAGAATCCATCACTGGGTTATTCAGCTTATGGTCTTGTAGCCGAGATATCTTATTTTCTGGTCACACCTCCTGGGGTTAAATTAAGAATGCTAAGTTACCTGCAAATTAACTCATAACTTAATAAAATTTATAATCTGAAATCATCATCATTTTAACAACCGCTTTTCTATGCTTCCGTGGGTCAGATGTAACTTGTGGCAAATTTTCTAGAGCTGGAAGCCCTTCCTATTGACACTCCTTACCTGATTCCAAACAAGGTAATATTTCCCCAGGGCTGGGAATGTTTCCATGGAAAGAATGACATTGTATGAATGTGATGCTCATTTACAACTATTGCATAATGTTAAGATATAGAGACACACCCATATATATATATGTGTGTGTGTGTGTGAAGGCACATGGCTCAGTGGTTAGAGCATTGGGATCACAATTATGAGGTAGAGAGTTTGATTCCCAGACTAGGCTGTGTGTTGTGTTCTTGAGCAAGACACTATTTCATGTTGCTCCAGTTCGTTCAACTGTAGAAATGAGTTGTGACGTCACTGGTGCCAGGCTGTATTGGCTTTTGCCTTTCCTTTGGATAACATCGGTGGCATGGAGAGGGGAGACTGGTATGTATTGGTGACTGCTGGTCTCCCACAAACAACCTCGCTTGGACATGTGCCTTGGAGGGGAACTTTCCAGGTGCAATCCCATGATCACTTGTGACCAAAGGGGGTCTTTATATATATATATATATATGTGTAAAGTCCCCTCTCAACCCAGAGTAACGTGGTGGTGGAACAAGGATGTAGACGGGGCTATTAGACAAAAGAAACAGGCTTGGAAGGACTGGAAGAACGGTGGTAGCAGGGAATTGTACCAATC
>NC_069002.1:22664957-22669067 GCF_001194135.2 Octopus bimaculoides
AGACACCATTTCGAGCGTGGCCGTTTTCGTGCGGGTGACACGTAAAAGCACCCACTACACTCTCTGAGTGGTTGGCGTTAGGAAGGGCATCCGGCTGTAGAAACTCTGCCAAATTAGATTGGAGCCTGGTGTAGCCATCCGGTTGCACCAGTCCTCAGTCAAATCGTCCAACCCATGCTAGCATGGAAAGCGGACGTTAAACGATGATGATGATGATGATATGTAATTTTCCAGGTGTGCAAGTCAAGTATTCCCCTCTTCAGCAAGATACCTGCTCCTCTCCCTCTATCATAGAATCACATTCCTCCATTCTATACCCCACTCAGTTGAGGGGTCTTATCTTGCAGATACTTGGCAGCCTCACAACCATACCTGTACCTATATTTTAAATCATAACAATTTTGGGTTAACTCTTCTTCCCTTTCTAAAAATTTTATGAGAATTTAAAATAAACATCCTGAATTTATACAATGATGCAGATATGTAGCAAGTGATTTCATGAGGCTAGACATGAACCTGTGATTCCTTCAACCTATATTTGAACCACTGACTTTCTGGGCCTAGATTTCAAACAGTGACTTCCTGAGCCTAGATCTGAACCAGTGACTTCCTAATCCTGGATTTGAACCAGTGACTTTCTGAGCCTAGATCTGAACCAGTAACTATTTGCAGTTAAGTTTTCTATTATTCTCCAAAGTTTTCCGTAACCAACCCATTACTCTTGTTTCATTTGTTTTTAGATTGTGTTGTTGGTGATAGCAACCATTTTGATGAATCAAATAATAAGGCAACTTGCTAAATGGGAAAGCTCTGACACTAGCAGCATAACCAGCTGCTGAAAGGACCTCTGAAAATTTGAATGTATATACATGGTTTTTATTATTTTTTTTTAAAGTCAAAAAACAATGCAAGGTTGATGGTTTTACTTGGTAAGCACCTGTGCTGGTGTCATGTAAAAAGCACCCAGTACACTCTGCAAAGTGGCTGGCATTAAGAAGGGCATCCAAACAGAGAAACCATGCCAAAGCAGACAGCAGAGGTTGGTGCAGTCTTTTGCCTGGCCAGTACCTGTCAAACCATCCAACCCATGCCAGTAGGGAAAGCGGATATTAAATGATGACAGACTCCAGGTAAAACCATCAACTTTTAGGATTTTTATGAACTGCTTTGTTTTGGCTTAAAAAAAAAAACAGTAATTAAAAACATCATTTAAATATATAAGACAATGCTGCATGCTGTCTACTACTAATCTATGTTTTTTCGCAATCTGTTTTTAAAACGTATATACTATATTTAACACAAACCACATCAATGGTAAGATGGATAGGAGTTCAAAAAGAAATACGAAATGAAAACATTATCAGAATAACACACAATGTAATCAAAGATTTACAGAAATTACTAAACAATCTTTAACATGACATTTCAAGAGTTTAAATTCCAGAATTTATTTACTAACAATATTCTGTTTGATATCTTTTCATTGTGTCAATGATAATAGTAGCAGCCATATGACTTGGCATCTGATATGAAGACTTTTCAGTTTTTTGCAGGATAAATTATATTCAATAATACAGAAACTAAAAATATATTTTGATAAAATAATATTGAACAGGAATTTGAGATGTGTTGTTAACAAAATTTTAATTTTTTTTCACCAAGTTCATTTTAAACCAGTGAAAGATTAAAGAGGCAGAAATTATAAGCAGTTCCGGCATTGATCTATGTTGAATGCGATGCAGAAACAAAAAGATCATTATCATTGCTGTGGGATTGTCTCTGACACATACAAACCCAATTATTGTCACTTACTCTGATCACCTGGATTACACTCTACAGCTATTTATCTATCTATCAGTAATATACTCATCCCAAATATACACCTGTGTTCCTTGCCCAGCTGGAGTTTGTTGCCTGCCACATTCTGTCTCTTCTACACAACACATATCAGTTTATTTTCACTGTAGCACCTCCAGACTTTTGTGTCAATGATAATGGTAGCAGTCATGCAGTTTGCAGGATTTGATGGGCTGTTTGGTCTCCAAATGTAAAATGAAGAGAGGTGGTGATACAAAGTTTGATACATGGGTATTGAGCACAACACTAAGCCTGTAAAATCACAGTTGCAGACTTTTGCTGATGTCCCTGTCATGAAATTGAAAATCGAATTAATTTTGTTAAAAATATTTTATTTGCTAAAAAAAAAAAAAAAATACAATTCACAATTATTCTTTTGTTTTCTTTCCAACATTTTTGAAGAATTAGTTGTAATTTGGAGGTGTAACTGGTGCCATTTTTGACTTTATTTAGGACACCATCATTCTTGGAGCAATACTCATAGACATTAACTCTTGGAACAACAATTTGCAGGCATACGGCATCCTCATCTGCGAAATCTGAAGAATATTACAAAACAAAAAAAAAAAAGAAAGAAAAAAATTTAAATAACATTAAAAAAACCCCCCCTCAAAACAAACATTTAAATGAATTCTAATTTCCTATTGATTTTATTGATTTTGACAAAAGAACAAGGGTAGAGAAAATGTATCTGATCCTGAGGGACAAGCATGGTTACATGTTGAGGAGTTTGCTGTCAACTACGTGGGTTTGAGTTCAGTCCCATTTGCAGTATGCTAAGTTGAATGGGATGCATCAATAATTCTGAACTGGAATTTCCTTTTTTAGTTGGAGAAAGAAAACAAAGACCTAGAAGTAACAGTAGTTATTGTCTGTTAAAGAAGGAGGCGGGGATAATATTTAGAAATTTAAAATTTCATTAAATGAAATTTACATGTTGACAAAGGCAGAAAATCTGATGTTTGTAAGTGGCAGGTAAGTGGGAGTTGTGGACTTATTAAACCTCATCAGCAGAACAGTCATCTTGAGTGGAATAGAATATTATGAGAGAAAAATGTTAGCAATTAGGATAATAATAATTTGTACAATTATTGAAAAATAAAAAGCCAAGGAAAATAACTAAATTGGGTCAGACATCAGTACATATTCTAGCAAAATATTGCTTATTTAATCAAACATGGAAGGACGAAACACCTAGCTGGTTTGGGCGAGATTGAATTGAGAACATAAACAAATGGCAAGAGTTATTTCATCTGATGCTCAACCGGTTCTTCCATCCATCAGATAAGTCTACAAGTACACGAGAGACAGAAAACAGAAAGCTGCAGATATTCCAATATTCTTCGCTCTTACCTGTGTTTTATTCTTGCAGCCACGACACTCAAATGTTTGGTTCCTCAGATTCGCTATACACACCAAACCACACAGGTTGCAGACATGCACTCGATATGGGTCGGATACTTCAAAGAGTCTCTCTCGCAGAAATTGTGCAGCACCATGAGCAATTTGACAATCACGCTCCATCTCACCAAAACGCAAACCTCCATCACTGAAATTAGAATTAAGAAATAAAAAAGGTATTTTGCACAGAGATTAATCAATAAAATCATCCACCCCACCTCCCTTTCCCTACTCTGCTACCAAAATTTGAAGACTATTAAAAAAAATCTGTTTAGAAAATCATTTGAAAATTTTCTAATTGTTTGGTATTGTTATGCCAACAATCACAGAACAATAAGCCTAATGAGTCAGGTGACAAAGATTATTTTGAGGGTGGAGTTGAATTGAGTGAAAGGTACTTTTAGGGGAAACCTATCAAATGAACAGTTTGGTAATCGGACAGGAAAGGGGATGAGAAATGCAATTCTGTGCTTGAGGACGTTGGTGGAAAAGTGTATAGAGAAACAAAAAGACTTGTACGCCTGTTTTATTGACTACTAGCAGAAATACCCGGCTTTGCCCGGGTTAAAGAGAAAAATGAAACCTAAAAACGCTGTGTAGACTACGCAACCCTCAACTGTTAGTAGCTACGATACCATATTTCTACCTTAATAACTCTCCAATCCATGCCAGCATGGAACATAGACATTAAGTGGAATGCTAGAAGAAAGTTTTCAACTCATATCTATATAAAGTAAATACACGTAATTCAGAAACACGTTTTGTGTATTTTATTTCGTTACTAAACAAACAGGTACAGATTATAAATAATGAAAGGCCAATTTTGGTGATTCATTTGACAGAGGTAGTAGA
>NC_069002.1:22670605-22673267 GCF_001194135.2 Octopus bimaculoides
AAATGTGATTGTTTCAGTTAGTAGAATAGTTTCATTTTTAAAGTGAAAGTATTTGACATGAGTGTTTTTGTTTCCCTTTTGACACATAATACTTAAATAGTGGAGGAGATATTATGTTGCCGTGGGCTCGAACTCTGCAAGAAGTTAATAATTTTTTTTGACTAAAACACAACTGGAACCCTAAGTAAGGCATGTGTAAAATTTGAATGAAATTGGTTGCGTAGTTCTCGAGTTTTAGGGATTCACACGCACACACAGACAGACCGACAGACAGACACACATTCTCATTTTTATATATATAGATGTGAAGGCGTTTGACTATGTCAAGCATGAAGAGTAGGTGAGAATGTTGGAAGAACTCGAGATTGATGGGAAAGATCTAAGAATGATTCAAAATTTATATTAGGACCAGAAAGCAGCCATCAGAATGCATGGAGAATTAGGCAAGTGGACTGACATTCAGAAAGGCATCTGGCAGGGTTGTATTTTGTCACCTGATTTATTCAACCTGTATAGTGAGAAAGCACTAAGCAAGATCAAGATAATTGCAGGGCTACAACTGGGGGAAAGGAATTATAAGAATCTGAGGTACGCAGATGATATGGCTTTTGTTTGCTTCAGGGATTGACTAATATCGTAACTGAGGAGAGTGGAAAGCTTGAATGATTAACTGCCAGAAAACCTTCTCAATAGTCTGTACCAAGAAGGCACAGGTACCTGTATGTTGCTTGATGGTGAACGGAACTGGGATAGAGCAGAAGGACAGTTTCATATATCTGGGAAATTGGATAACATCAGATGGAAGGTCAGATAAGGATATCAAGTGCAGAATTGGATTAGCAAAGAAGACTTTTATGGATACAAGGAGCATTTTTTTGTGCAAAGAGAATTGAAATTGAAGTCAGAAAAAGACTATTAAAGTGCTACACCTGGTCGGTGCTAATGTATGGATGTGAGTCTTGGACAATAAGCAAAGTCATGGAGAAGAGACTCAAAGATGCAGAAATGTGGTTTTATACAAAAATGTTTAGAATCTCAAGGGTACAGAGAGTGACGAATATGGAAGTGTTGAAGAGGATGAAAGTGAAGAGAGAGTTGATGGATACTAGCAGAGAGAGAGAGACAGTGGAGATTTGTTGGTCATTTTCTCAGTGAGGATGACAGAATGGAGCGTTACATGGTGGAGACTGAGGTAGGGAGAGGGAGGAAGAGAATGAAGAGGTTCAAAACTGGATGAAGGAGAGACTGAACGTGCAGAGCGAGAAAGACCTGGGTGATGTTGCGAGAAACAGAAATAAATGCAGGAGGAACAAGCCATGATTCGTCAAAGGCATGAATATGCAATGACACAAGAGAGAGAGATTGTTATACCTAATTGATGGATTTACAGGGTAAAAGACAAAAGTACTTTACAATTCATCAAATGCTGGTCTTTGTTAGACATAAGTTTAGGGGACTAGTAGAAGATGGTTCTATGAAAGAAGTAGTTTTAAGAGGTGGTCATGGTAGGGTTGACATGTAAGTACAAATGGTCATACTAAAAAGGGGTTTCTCAAAATCCATGCCAACAAGTCTGAAATGCAAGTTGGTTACATACCGAGATCTTCCTTCCATAGGTTGCCTGTTCATAATCTGTAAAGGACCACGGGCCCGAGAATGAATTTTGTCATCCACCATATGCTTTAAGCGCTGGTAGTAGGTGGGTCCCAAGAAAATCTGGGCATTCAACTTCCTTCCAGTGTGTCCGTTATACAAAATCTAGCATTAAAAAAAAAACATTAAAATAGAACAGAATAAACAATATAAAAATTGAATATTTCTTCTTTGTAGGAAATTTTGAATTATATTCAATAATACAGAAAATATATTTTGATAAAATAATATTGAATAAATATTTGAGAGGAAACGTTAATAAAATTATTTCTTTCAACAAGTTCATCTCAAACCCATTAGCATCTAAACTGGCCATATCTAGCCTAAATATTCTCTCTGTTTTACATTCAGACCTGCCAGATTTGGCCTCTCACACCTATCCTGCAATATCATACTAATTCCCATCATTGAAATTTTGAAGCTAGGAGATAATTCTTTTTTTACTTCTTTTATTTGTTTCAGTCATTTGACTGCGATCATGCTGGAGCACCATCTTTAGTTGAACAAATCGACCCCAGAACTTATTCTTTGTAAGCCTAACACTTATTCTATCGGTCTCTTTTTTTGAACCGCTAGGTGATGGGGACGTGAACACACTAGCATTGGTTGTCAAGCGATGGTGGGGGGACAAACACAGACACACACACACACATATATATATATATATATATGTATAATATAAATAATATATAAACATATGCATATATCCATACATATATGTACATACCTACATCTATATGTATACATACATGCATATATGGGTACAGGACATCAAAAAAGCGTTAAACACAACGAGAAACGAAAACAGAAAATGAACTTTTTTCGAACAACGAAAAAAAAACAAACAGAGAAACGAGAATGCAACATAAAGAGTATACCCCTTCGTCAGTTGTCCCTGTTCTATCTACTCCGCGTTCCGAAGGCGAGGACAATACGCGACTATATATATACGACAGGCTTCTTTCAGTTTCTGTTTACCAAATCCACTCACAAGGCTTTGGTCAGCTGG
>NC_069002.1:22674033-22675384 GCF_001194135.2 Octopus bimaculoides
TTTCCCTTTAAACTAAAAAGATGTGTCAATTTAATTGGAAACAGCAGGACTACCAAGGGAGAAATAAATATAAACAACCATCAGTTACAGTTGATTTCAGTAATTTATGAAGACCAGGAATGGCTGTGTGGTTAATAAGTTTGATCCTACTTTGAGGCACTTTGGGTAAGAATCTTTTACTAAAGTTTCCACTAGACCAATACCTTTATGAGTGAAATTTGAGGAACGGAAATTGTACTGAAGCCCACTGTGTGTGTGTGTGTGTGTGTGCTTTTGTATCTGCATATCTTCACATTTACATTGTTTGGGCAGAGGTGATGTTTATGCCATGCATACACAAGAAGTCCAGCAGTTTGGTAACTTAAGAACATGTGAAAACAGGAATAAAGGTACTCTATCTGAAAATTTACTGACCTCGTTGCCTCTCAGATGGTAACCATACTGTTGGAGCAGGTTGGACACTTTCTGTACATTGACAGCATCATTGAATGGGGAAGCATCACCAATCTCTCCTTTGTTGGCAGCTACTTTACCTTGAAGACACTCGATTAAATGGCCAATTGTCATACGAGATGGAATGGCGTGAGGGTTAACAATCAAATCAGGTGATATCCCTTCACAGGTAAATGGCATGTCCTACAAAATTACAAAAGGTGAAAAATTTAAATATTTCTATTCTTGTTTTCTTCACTGAACATATAGTCAAAGATATCCCCACCCAGAAAAAAATAGGGGTGAATGCAAAATCTTTGACCTCATTCATGCCCGATCAATTTACAGCTGTCCTGTGGCTAAAAACAAAAAATAAAATAGAGCAAAAGAACATTGAAACGCAGAAAAATCTCTCACCTCCTGTCTGTAAGTGATACCACAAGTACCTTTCTGTCCGTGACGACTGGCAAATTTATCACCAATCTGTGGGGTTTTCACAGTCCGTACTCGGATCTTACAAAACTTGAAACCTTCCTGGTTGATTGTCACCATGACCTAATCAAAGACAACATTAACTGATTAAATTAATTAATTAAGCTACAATTTCACGACAATAACAAAGATTTCTGTTAACATATATAGTTTAACAGAAATACACGTTAGCCACAGAATATTTTAAACCATGTTCATTTAATTACTATTATTAATATAATTAACTGACTCCATGCCGTCAAAAATGCAGGCTAATTGTAGTATTTTACATATAAAATGGATATAAAAAGGTAACAAAAGATCAAACAGTGCTTCACCTGTGTGTGTGTGCATATGTGTACATTTATATGTATGAGCTGCACAGTCTGTAGTGAACGTGGTCTTCTATACTTTGTCACAACCCGCCTCCTTCCTTTTTAAGTGTGTT
>NC_069002.1:22675426-22679512 GCF_001194135.2 Octopus bimaculoides
ATTCCTCTCTTTTACATGCACACACACATACTCACACGGTGTTGAAGCACTTGATTTTTGTTTCACCATCCCACTTCCATCAGTTGATTACCCCTTCCTTTCTCATTCATATGTTGTGCCAGAGAAATACACAAGAGTATTATTATAGCAGAAGATACACGACACTCTCTTTGCCACTTCCTCTCTTTCATTGCTATTACTTTCTCTCACTCCCTCTCAGTCATGGCTATTACTCTCACTACTTCTCCTTCACTGAATTACTATTTTCTCTCTTCTCTCCCTTCACCATTTACTCCAAATGCGTGATTTCAGACAAATATATAAAAACACTATGCTCATTATTATATTAGGAGAGGGTTTCAAATTTTTCCACAAGGGTAGCCATTTTGGGGGAGGGGTTGTGTCGACTACATGGACCCTGGAATTATTAATGAATCTGCCAGCTCACCACCTTATTAATTATAATTGATAAAGGTGGTGAGCTGGCAGATTCATTAGCAATGCTGGACGAAATGCTTAGCAGTATTTCACTCATCGCTACTTTCTGAGTTCAAATTCTGCCAAGGTCAACTTTGCCTTTCATCCTTTCGGGGGTCAATAAAATAAGTACCAGTTGTACACTGGGTCGATGTAATTGAGTAATCCCCTCTCCCCAAATTGCTGCTCTCGTGGCAAAATTTGATTATTATTAAAATGGCAAGCTGGTAGGACAAAATGCTTCACAGCATTTCGCCTGGCTTTACGTTCAGAGTTCAACCTTGCCTTTTAATCTTTTGGGGTTTATAAAATAAGTACAAGTTGAGTACTGGGGTTGCTATTGAGACTTTATATGTTCGGTCAATAGGTTGAACGTGTTGCCATAACAACTCTTAGAAGGCTCAACCTAACATGGAACTTCGATGTGATCACCTGACCTGCAAGAAAGAGCAGTGATCTGTTGAGGTCAGTACAAAGATTTATCTCTCAAACAGTTAATAGCAACAGAAATGATGCGGTAAACACCAATTCCATGGGTTGCAGGGGGTTTATTGAGGCATATTTTCTACAGCTGATGCCTTTCCTGTTGCCAATGAAGGTAAAATTTCCCCATGGTATGGCATATTTTTGCAGAATGTTGGAAATATTTGCAACATTACATGATGTCAAGACAGAGAAACACAAACTCAAGTAGACAATGGGCTTCTTTTAGTTTCCATCTAGTAAATCCATTCACAAGGCTTTGGTTGGCCCAGGGCTTATAGTAGAAGACACTCGCCCAATGTGCCATGCCATGGGACTGAACCCAAAACCACAGGGTTGGGAAGCAAACTTCTCAACCACACTGCTATGCCTGTGCCTTTTGTGCTTCTACACTGACATAAATGTTTGAACATGAAACCCCACCCACCTACAGGCAATTTGCAGTGTGTGACAGTGTAGCGAGCAGCAAGCAAGTTGTAAACAGCGGTAATATGATGTAAGGGTCATGTTGCGCGAACAAGTATAATTGTTAGTTTCCCGTTGGTTAAAATTATTGTCCATATTTTAATTCTAAACTTTCGTCAAAGAGAATTCTTTCACGAAATACAGTTCTTAGAATTCAGGTATGAGCAGTTATATAAACCCTGATTTTTGGGAAATTAATCAGTGATTGTAGGATGTTACTAAACTCCATGACACTCACAATAGTGATCGTTGGTTGTTACTAAACTCCACGACACTCACATTAGTGATTTTTGGTTATCACTAGATTTCACGAAACTTATATGAGTGTTTGTGGGTCGTAACTCTTTCTGACAAAATGCCTTACTTCTAAATGTATTGTAAATACTAAATGTACATAAATTAACCAATGTAGTAAATATTTTCTTTTTCTTCATTTCTTTCCAACCTGTTAATGAAATTTATTTCTGCAATTATGAAACTGCTTTTTACAGCAGTGAAATAGAACACTAACTTATCTTCAGCATACATGCACATTCAACATGTCTGTTAAGCATCTTGATATATATATATATATATTTCACTATGGCATTTCTGTAGCTTGAGCTGAGATTTATGTATAGTGATACTACTTATAATTAAGTTATAAGTAATAGGTTTATCAAGGAATAAAATATATTTATTATCAATCACAGTAAAAACCATATAAGATAATACACCACATTAAAAGTGGTACCAAATCAGCCATTATAACAGAAAGAAAAGCAAGGACCCTACCTGGTCAATAATACCAGTTTCACTTCTTCTCATGAACACACTGGCATCTCTTTTGGCAAATCTTCGAACAGTACTATCAAGCTGTAACAGAGAGTAGAAACAAAACGTTACACATTTGGAGTAAAAAAAAACAAACAAAAGTTACACATTTACTCTCACATTTTTTACTATGTCCATTTTCCCTCTAAACTTGCACAGGTTCAGTGAGACGCCTTGTGGCAGTTTTATTCTGCAGCTAGAGAACTGCTATGAAGGTCCACCCAAGTGAAATAGAAATCAAAGGGATCCACAGGTTAAAAAAATGGTTGAGAATCACTGGCCTAAGCAGTTGTGGAACTATTATGACCATAAGTGAGCAAGAACTTTTGTAAATTGCTAGATTTCATTGGTGCTTAAACTAATAAAGAAGAGGAAAAGGAGGAGGAAGAATTTTAGCAGTTTTATATCCTTGGAGATAAAAGGGTAAAGAGGCTGATCCAGTTTATGATTAAAGTGATCTGAAGGAGGTGAATTGGGAATCAAAAGATTTCCAGTGGAAAGCAGTTTGTGATTATTAGAAAACTTGTGTTGCAGAGAGAAATATTAGGATGAAAGAAAGAGAATGAAGAAGCAAGTTTCAAAGAAAAAGATGAGATAATGGTATGGTAGAGATGAGAAATGACAGATATCAGTGGGCCAGCAGTGTAGGGTTGTGGTTTTGTGGAGAATGGGTGTTGGGGTGGTGGTGAAGGGAGATGTGGTGTCATATGCTTACCTCGTTTTCATTCTGTGGAAGTGTCAGTGTTTTGCCAATCAGTACATCATCTCCAGAGACTCTTGTACCAGGAGCTATGATGCCGTCATCATCTAATTTGTCATATATAGCATGACGCATTCCTGAAATTGAAACAGTGAATCAGATTGCGGTGAGGGTAGAATTTTTACTTGAATTAATAACAATAATCCTTTCTACTATTGGTACAAAGCCTGAAATTCTAGGGGGAGGGTGCAAGTTGATGACATTGACCCTAAAAAGATGAATAATAACAATAATAATAATAATAATGGTTTCAAAATTTTGGCGGAAATCCAGCAATTTTGCGAGAAGGGGTAAGTTGATTACATTGACCTCAGGGCTCAATCGGTACTTATTTTATTGACCACGAAAGGATGAAAAGCAAAGTTGATCTCAATTGAATTTGAACTCGGAATGTAAAGATGAACGAAATGCTGTGAAGCATTTTGCCTGACAATGCTAATGATTCAGCCAGCTCACTGCTATAATAATGATAGCAAATATTCTGCCCAGCACCACAGATTTACTTGTCAGTTGTTTGACCTTAACCAGTTGAGCATGTCCCTTAGTGGCTGACGATATGTAGAAGTAGTGGGGGAGCATCAAAGTCTTGTGCTGTGAGGAATTCTTTGGAATTTGGATAATTCATCTCTGGAAACATGGGTGTTTTGTTCATCATCCTTAAACAAACCTGATTCAGGGACCTTTTGAGCGGGATGGGCTACTCAACCTGTAGAAAATTCTAACTTGGCCCCACCTGCAAGGTCATGCATGGTTTATCTTGATATGAGATCACTATGTCGTGAACACATGGTTGTGATGCATGTGCCTGGTGTACCCTTATCAGACGAATAGTCATGATGGGTATACTGGGCTTTGTATATTTTACCCCGGTGTCACTTTGGTGGCATGCACTGCTCTCTCACTCAGTAATAAACCAAAATTTCAAAGGCCTGCAATAGCTACAATAAAGTGTTAATATGAAAAATAAGGAAAAGAAGAATTATCCCCACCCCCATTCTTCCAACAACCAATTACCCAACTTTTATAAATGATCTACATCAGCTGTATATATATATATATATATATATATGGAGAGAGAGAGAGAGAGA
>NC_069002.1:22679522-22687098 GCF_001194135.2 Octopus bimaculoides
AGAGATAGATAGATAGAGAGAGAGAGAGAAAGAGAGAGAGAGAGAGATTGCTACCTAAATCAGGTATTTCAATTATTGCAGACAAAGAAATCATAAATGATATGAAAGAGAACCAAAAGTAATGATCTATTGGGGATTGAACTCACGGCTCCCAGAACAACTTAGCATTGGTAAATTGGTTGATTGGTCTTTCATACAAGCGCATAGTAATTTTCTAGTTAAAGTACCTAAGATATACACCGAAGAGACTGTAAATGTAAGATGTTTCACCTTGAACAGATTCTCGAGTTGGTTTCTCAAATATTTCTTCTTGGTCCATTCCTTTCTTTGATTCTTGATCTTTGTAAGAGCGGAAGAAAAATGACCTGTGGGACGAAATGAAATTGTCAGAGGAGCAAAACGCATTTAGTCCTGAAATGTGCAATTACTCACAGACTCGATAAAGAATGAATTCACTGTGGGAATGGTTGAGTATTGGTTGTTGCAGGACCTGTTGTTGAGGTCCAGGTCAGCCTTTATCTAGCAAAGTGGTTCTCAAGTGGGGTCCATGCAACAAAATAGTGAACTGGGGATCCACAATAGTATTTTAAGGGTCCATGAAAAAAATTTTTATTGCAAGGAATAGCTAGGTTTCTTTCTCTCACATTTTACAGAGTTCAACCTACACAAATTAATGTGTGAAAAACAAAATAGGGATTTTGAAAGAAGTTTCTATAAAACTAGTTCTTAAACACTGAATGGCTGTGGCAGGTTCCACCAGAATAAAATAGTAATAAAAGAGGTCTAGAGATAAAATATGGTAGAAAGGATTTTGTCTGGCACAGGACACCAATGACTACATCATCCAATGTATGTGTCCTTTTATAAAATGCTAATGTTTGAGTTAAGGGAGATTTAGCTGCTATTTTCAGAAGGTTGAGCAACTATGAAACAGGTCCTTTATTGGCTTGAACAAACAGTATAAGATGAAGAAAGATTAAAAATGATTCTATCTCAAAAAGATGGAACTCAAAGATCACAGAGAAAACAGGTGATTTTTCCCATTCAATACACACATTCAGACTGTTAACATGGCAAAATGATTGTTAAAACAATGATGTTGAGGGTAAATCAAAAATTTCAGGGTTTTGTAAGGACCAGTGCTAAACTCTGGTGCCTGAAGCAGCAAAATGGGACGAGGCAAAATACTTCTACTCCAAGATAGGATGTTAGTCTCACAAAGGTAAATTTCCTACAAGTTCTTGTATCTATCCTATTCTTTATAAAATATGCTGACTCCTGGATGAGAGTCCTTCTACTTAAAAGAGCCATCAGACTTGCTATGGATACACATGGCATTTTGAACCTACCTGGAATGTAGACTAAGGGTTAGGGGTGTTAGGCATATCATCATAAGGTCATTGTGGTTTCAGTTCTTAGACCATTGTGATCTTGAGCAAGGTACTTCATCTCCTGTTACTCCAGTCTATTCAGCTGAAAGTGAATACCAGTTTAGTGTTGGTGCAGCCTTCTTCTTCTCCAGCTGTCATCTCCCTGATGCACAACTAGGCTAATGTGTGTGTGTGTGCTTGCAACTACATAGGTATTTAAAACAATAAGCAGAAGTATGGTACATGCTACCGAGTCATATTTCGCTTATGAATGACAGTTATATTTTCCAGCTATTTTTACAAACACATCATTTTGAGCCAACGAAAGGCCCTATATGTGGTTACACAACCAGCTAGAAATAACAGCCAAATCTTCACACTCAACCAACTTATTTACAAGGGAAGTATAATGCATCCAATAATGAAGTCTTAGATATAGTATGTTTGAAGAAAAGATGGGACAGTCATATCTGGAAGGCCTCAAGTCAGAGGTCTGGATGACAATAACAACACATGACATTTAGAACAAAGACACTTTCAAGAAAGGGATTGCAAGGTCAAGGGGAGAATGTCTTGACCAGATCAGTAACAAAAGAAAAATACTGCACCTGAAGTAACCACGGTCAACAGCCGATGCATTCAAAATAATGGAATCTTCCTGATTGTAGCCAGTATAAGATGCAATGGCTACTATGGAATTAATACCTGCAAACAGAGAGACACACAAGTAGTTTGTATTTAAACTGTGTTGGGTGGAAAGTAAAAGTGCTGGTCATGGATTTGGATGTAAATCCCAGAAAATGTTTTCTGAAACAACATATCAGACCTCACAGTTCTATGAGAGGTGAAACTGATGTTCAGTGCTTTACCAATTCTAGCACTCACAGGTCTTTTCAAACTTAACCCGTTAGCATTGAAACTGGCAATACTTAACTCAAAAGACTCTGCCTGCTTTGTGCTAAAATTAACCACATCTGGCCTCTCACACCTACCGTACAATGCCATTCTAAAAATAAACAGCCACATCATCAAAATCTTGGGGCTACGATATAATCCTAAATTAATTCAAAACAACGTGAATAAATAAAGTATTACATTTTAACAGAATAAACTGAATGTTAAAGAGTGAAATAATGATTTCTAGGAGAGGTACAAGGCAACAGATTAGAGGGGAGGGTGAGGAAAGATATAACTGAATATATCAACTCCAGTATTTGGCCAATATTAATTTCAGCAACAAATTAAATTATTGCTTCAAGCTTAGGCCCAAGGCCATCAATTCTGAGGGGGAGGGGCTAAGTCAGTACTGTCAGTCCGGCATTTGAGTGGTGCTTTATTTCATCGACCCTGGAGGGAAGAAAGACAAAGCTGACCTCAGTGATATTTGAAATTGGAATACAAAGAGCCAGGAGATATATTGCAAGGCATTTTCTCCAATGTGCTAACGATGCTGCTAATTCATCACCTTTCAACACTTGGAATAAGCTATGTGAAAGTCTGAAAGCACCATCCGAACGTGGCCAATGCCCTGACTGGTTCCCATGCCAGCCGCACATAAAAGCACCATCTGAACGTGGTTGATGCCAGTGACCTTTGACTGGCTCCCGTGCTGGTGGCATGTAAAAAGCACCCACTATACACTTGGAGTGGTTGGCGTTAGGAAGGATATCCAGCTGTAGAAACCTTGCCAATCCTCAGTCAAACTGTCCAATCCATGCCAGCATGGAAAGTGGATGTTAAACGATGATGATGATGATAACAACAACAAAGGGAGCAAGCTGGCAGAATCATTAGCAAGCAGGTTAAAATGCTTAGCAACATTTTGTTTGTCTCTACATTCTGTGTTCAAATTTTGCTGAGGTCAACTTTATCTTTCATCTTTTCAGGGTCCATAATATAAGTACCAGTTGAACAATGCGGATGGGGGTGTCAATGTAATCGTCATGCCCTCTCCCCTGAAATTGTTGGCCTTGTGCCTAAATGCGAAACCATTATCATAAGAACAATAATCCTTTCTATTATAGGTACAAGGTCTGAAATTTCGTGGGAAGGGGTTAGTTGATTATATCAGCCCCAGTGCTCAACTGGTACTTATTTCAATGACCCTGAAAGGATAAAAAGCAAAGTTGACTTCGGCAGAAATTGAACTCACAACATGAAAACAAATGAAATGCTGCCGAGCATTTTGTCAGGCATGCTAACGATTCTGCCAGCTTGCCACCCTAAACATTAATAACAACAACAACAACAACAACAACAACAACAACAACAACGATAAAATGTTGGCATTTCTTACCAGCAGGTAACTCTCTAAAGCGAAGATATTCCATGGATCGAGTCGTAACCAATGGTTTTTGGGGATACAGCAGTCCGTGAGCAAGGGTGTCCATTCGGACGTGAAAATTTGTGATGTAAACACCCATAGCTTGTTTTCCCATAGCACTTTGATAGGTATTACGGGGAGACTGCGTAAAGGAAAAAACGCAAAGATTTGAAATTTTATGCACACTCACAGATATATATATATATATATATACATACAGGGCGACCTAAAAAAAAAAAAAACAGAACCCATAAAAAATTTTATTAAATCCTACAAAGGTCCAGCAAATTTGTCGATAGATTGAGATGAACAGTGGTTCCAGGGAGATGGGGCCACCCCACCACGTATCAAATGACCCCCTAGCCTGGCTGAGAGAGCGATTTCAGGAGAGACTGATCAGCAGGAAGTGTGACATGGAGTGGACTTGAAACTCCCAGATTTTTATCTGTCGGGGTATCTCAAGGATAATGTTTACCAGGACAACCCTGAAACGATTGGTGAACTGAAGGCAGCAATCACAGCAGAAATCAGGGAAATCCCTAAAGAGGAATGTGTTTGAGTAATTGACAATTTTGTGCGATGTATGCAAGTGTGCCTTGAATGCCGCGGAAACCATTTGGAGCATATTTTGAAAAAAAAAAAAAAAACGACTTTTATGCAAAGGGAATGATCGTACATAGACTGAAGCTGAAGTCAAGAAATTTGCTGGACCATTGTAGGATTTAATAAAATTTTTATGGGTTGTGTTTTTTGGGGAGGGTCACCCTGTATATATATATGTATATATATATATATATATATATATATATATATATATATATATATATATATATATATATATACACACACACACATACACAAAGACAAAAACTATGATATAGATATTGGTAAAGTAAACTTCCATGTGAGAGAGAGAGAAGACTAACATTGGTGGTCCCAATGATTCTGAAGAAGACAATGATTGAGCACGTTAACTAATGGAGGGACATCATCCTGGAACAAACCTAGCCAACCCACATCACTATGGAACTAAGAAAAAAAAAAAGCCAGGTGTGAAATATGAAACAGGGGTGTGGTGTTAAGGTGCAGGTTTATTGAAATACGATTAGGAGTTTAAGGCTTAGTAAAAGAGCTGTCAGTCTGGTACAAGCCTTCAACAAAAGACTTAACTATTTGCTCAACTTTACCTGATTCATGAAAACAGGTTCCATTCTTACGACTATAATGGAATGGATAGTGGTAGGAAAGGGATCCAGTTGTGACCACCCTGTTTATATATATAAACAGTATCACCTATAGAATAAGTGTTACTCTTTGTTCTAGCCATGGACATTTTCCAATAAGCTCTTCCTATTTTTAAGACAGTATGATGTAACTTCAGCATATCTGGTTGCTATTTCTAGCATGCTGAGCAACAGCATTGAGTAATAAAGGTAAAACAGCAGAGAACAAAACAAAAGGAAAAATATAAATGGCTGAGCATTAATGATAGGTTCATAAAAAAAAAAAATAAAAAATAAAACCGACATCGTGTCTGCTGTTCTCCACCCTCCTGATTATAATATGTTCCTACCATCATACTTTTAACTCCTCTTTACACCTCAGACTAAGTTCAGCTTATGCCACCACTGTCTCAATCATAAAGATTCTTTAGTCTTGTGAGTGACAAGACAATCCCACTAGTGCTGGCGCCACAGTAAAAAGATTCCAAGAGCTGGAAGCTAATGGAATATTTATAATTTACAAGGTGACTTGACAAGGGGAAAAATAAAATAAACTTTTGACATGAATGGTATTAGCAATATTGCTATTACAGGGATATTTAAAATTTTGAAACATACATACACATAAAAAAATAAAATTACCTGATTGTGATCTGGAAATGGAATAATCGAGGCACAAACTCCAAGTACCATAGCAGGGTGAATCTCACAATGAGTATATGTAGAACAGTACGCCATTCCTTTCTCTTGGAGATCATCTGGAGTCATAGCCAACATTACTGTCTCCTCTTCAAGAGGATCAATATATTCCACAACCCCACTAGCTACAAGATCTTGCCAACTAAGAAAACAAAGAAGATTTTATTAACGACATGTAATTAGTCAGGTATGAACTCAATTAGCAACAATTACATATAGAGGAACAGAAGGATAGGCAAACATCAGTTTTAGAACATGATAACTGAACAATAATAATTACTACGTGAAGAAAGTTGTTAGTTTTAAGAACAAGAATCTAATTTATTAATATTTGTTTTTCTTTTTGTTAGTTCGTAACAACAATATCAATGTTATTGCAATTTTAATTAAATTACTTAATCAATGATAAGCAGTTCATCTACTCTGTAATTCACAGCCTCACAACATCCACTAAAATCAAATCAAATCAAGCGATGCAAGAAAGCTTTTATGTATTTACTTGACATGCTAAATACAACAGCTGAACTAATTTTAACAAACTTCCCAATAGTATTTCACTGTTTTCATACCAACCCATATGAAACCCATCCACGATAAATTTCACCCTTTTAATATTGACCCCCTTACAATGTCATCTACGATAAAGTTTCCATTTAATAGCAACCCCTTACAATACTACCCAAAATAAAGTCTTTACATTTAAATTAAAATGCCGATCAAAATCTCATTTTAAGACATCAGTAACATATCAAGTCAGATACTTTACTAATTCCATCCTCCAAAATCTGAATTATCATAAAAATTCATTGAATTATTATTAAGTCTAATTATTACGAAATCTAATCTCAAAAGAGTTAAAATGAAGAGAAAATAAATTAGTGCTAAATTTCAGGATAGCAAATCTCACAATAAAGAAAAGACACATGCAACTGAGAACACCATATGGATGGGTCCATCTACTCCACAACAAGTTACATGTATATCAAACGATACACCTCTACTGAGTGATAAATCTACTCACCTGTAATTGTTGTATTCTCTTTGTTTCAGTTGTTTGATGTGACTCTGTTTAAGCAACAACTTCTGGTTCTCCACAATCAGTAACGGCCGACATATACGTCCAGCATCAGTATATATTCGAATCTCCCTATCTCTAATATCTCGAATCATTGATACCTGAAGTACAAGAAACATAATATTGATGAATAATAAAGGATAAATGTACATAGAGGAAGAATGTTCTGTAGATAAATAATTAACAAGCCCTTAACTCTACAGATTGATAATTAAAACCCATTTGATATCAGATTTCCATTGAAATACTGTTTTTTCAATTAGGTCTGAAAATAAGGAAGATTTTAGCTAATATTTGGAACATAAATTAAGAAAGAACATAGAAAACTGACCTCAGATACAATGATATCCATTTCTCTTCTTAATTTTCTTAGTGTGTTCATCAACTGTTCAGGATCTCGATGGATGCCAACCCAGCATCCATTTACAAAGATTTTAGTTGCACTACAAAGAAATGGTATTAGACATTAATTATAGAATGTAATAAAATATTAGAACATATAAATCATACAGAAAATCAATAATGGTCATCATCATCATCATCGTTTAACGTCCGCTTTCCATGCTAGCATGGGTTGGACGATTTGACTGAGGACTGGCGAAACCGGATGGCAACACCAGGCTCCAATCTAATTTGGCAGAGTTTCTACAGCTGGATGCCCTTCCTAACGCCAACCACTCAGAGAGTGTAGTGGGTGCTTTTACGTGTCACCCGCACGAAAACGGCCACGCTCGAAATGGTGTCTTTTATGTGCCACCCGCACAAGAGCCAGTCCAGGGGCACTGGCAACGATCTCGCTTGAATCAATATAATATATAATATAGATCAATGGTGATTAATACTGGCAAGAGATCAGACAAGATATTTCCTGAGATCAAGCTGACTG
>NC_069002.1:22687535-22692648 GCF_001194135.2 Octopus bimaculoides
AAGTCTTTGGACACCACCAAAGAAGGTGAGTAGATCTCAGTTGGAAGAAATGGTAATGTAGATAGTTCATCTGTGCCCACTGCAACATTTGACATCATGGGAATGTAGGAATGAAGAAAATAAAAAGACTGTTAAGCACATAAAATTTCTAAATTTCATAAAATTACTTATGAGTTACTAATTCACCCAAAATACATTAATGACTACAAAACCAAAACCTTGTTTTTTTTTTTTTATTAACGACTGAAAAGAAAAAAAAAAGATATATTTTAGACGATAAGGGTTAATTGAAATGAGAATAAAAGAATTAAAAGCACATACTCTTGGATAGCAGATGGTGCTACCTCTTCTAGATTCTCCATACTCCACTCTTCTAAAAACTCCAAGATTGGAGAGGGTTGAGAGCCGACAGAAATATAGGCCATCAAGGCCAAGTTCTTCACAAGTCCTACAGCTGCACCCTGAATTGACAAAAAGTACAAGAAATTTAATTAATAAGGGATTGTCTTAATTGTTATAAGATTATATGTATCTCACCAGTTGGAAGTTTCAAATTAATAAACCTTAAAGGTGAGAATAAAACAATTAAAAAAATTTCGAATGGAAATTCAATAGAATCTACACTAAATCTATGAATGTGTAGAAAAAATATTGGTTCATATTAGATACTGTGAAAGACATAAGTTAAGAAAATAACCCAACCTGAAGTAAAAGATAAGAAAAGAAACTGTTATTGATCTTTCATTAAAAACTCATAATTATTTCACAAGTCTGTCAACTAATGATGGAGTGAATCCCATAATGTTCCATTTCATAGAGACGTTTGAAATTTTGTCTCTAAAGTTGGAACCTTGTGCAGTGGTGGAAAGTCCTTAATTCTACATTGAGCCATTTAATATCACTTCTTGTATCTGTAATTTCTGATCTATTAATGAACCTGTTGAGGTTGATTTGCACAACACAAAGAGGCCCTTTTTAAAGGGGTGGTAAGTGGTAATATGGAATTAAAAAAGAAAATAAATAAATAAAGATAAACTTACTTCTGGAGTTTCAGCAGGACAGATCATACCCCACAGCGTATTGTGAAGTTGCCGAGGACGAGCCAGTTTGCCATCACGGCCAATTGGGGAATTTAAACGACGAAGATGGGACAATGTAGAAGCGAATGTGAGCCGATTTAATACCTGAAAGGAACAAGATTTGGTAAATATAGAGTTTGGAAGCAAAACCTCTAGGACTACTAAGAAAACAATCATTAAAGAGACTCACAAATTCAGAAACTGAATAGGTTAGGTGGATCACCATGAGAGCAGAATATTCCCAGTTTTTAAGCACTGGTGCTGGTGAAACCTAAAAAGTGGTTGGCACAAGAGAGGGCATTCCAGCTGTAGAAACCATACCAAAACAGACAATGGAACCTGGTGTGGCTCCTGAGCCTGCCAGCTCCTGACAAACCGTCCAACCCATGCCAACATGGAAAACAGATGTTAAATGATGATGATGATAATGATGATATTTATGAAACTCTTTTAAGATTTGAAACATTGCTTCAGCTTATTCATAATCATTATTGTTTTAATGTCCCTTTTTCCATGCTCACGGGGTTCAGATGAGAATTGTTGAGGCAGATTTTCTACAGCTGGATGCCCTTTCTGTCACCAACCTTTACCGGTTTTCCAAGCAAGGTAATATTTCCCCATGGCTACACATCCTGTCCGCAGAAGAGTGGAAATAAACAACACTGCTTGTATGACAGTGACACTCATTTACAACTATCACATGATTATTTCTTTATTACCCACAGGGGGCTAAACACAGAGAGGACAAACAAGGACAGACAAAGGAATTAAGTCGATTACATCAACCCCAGTGCGTAACTGGTACTTATCTAATCGACCCCAAAAAGATGAAAGGCAAAGTCGGCCTCGGCAGAATTTGAATTCAGAACATAATAACAGACGAAACACCATTAAGCATTTCGCCTGGCATGCTAGCATTTCTGCCAGCTCACCGCCTTAAACTTACAACTATCACATGATGCCAAGACAAGGAGAGACCAATACATAAATACACACACACATGATGAGTTTCTTTAAGTTTCTGTCTAGCAAAACCGCTTACAAGGATTTGGTTAGCTTTGGGTTATAGTAGAAGACACCCAGTGCCATGTAGTGGGACTGAACCCAGAACCAAGTGGTTGGGAAGTAAACTTTTTAATCATACAGCCACACTTGTACCTACCTGTATGTTCAATTATTCACACCTCTCAATCTATCAGACCTAATTTTCTTAAAGTCTAATGTGTAAAACTTTCATCTTATCTTCCTGGTTTCAATTCCAGTTCTACTCCCTGTGAACAAAACAATGTTGAGCCCATCTATTACTTCTTGTAAACTGGACCCAACTCATGAGAAAAGGACAAGTTAATGATACAGCAGGCCGAAATGAAACACTGGTGACATGTAAACAATAATGTTACTACCAGAACAACATATAATCTTTGCTGCATCACTTTGTTCTAAATACAATCAGTCAAATATGGAGTTTTTATGAGCTTGACTGACATAGAGGAAACAACAGCTAAATTACCACCAAATCACAACTAGCTTATAAAAAAAAAAAAAAAGAAAAAAAAACCTAGAGTTCCAGATTATCATAAGTTTGGAAATGGAAAAAAAGATGGGATAATCATAACCTGAATATCTTTGGTCTTGGGTGCCTTGAATCAAGTTTTTGGTTGGAGTTAAAACAAAAACAGCAGCATAATATATAGTAGGGAGTTTCTACACACTTGATTGACTTATTTAAACGAAGCAGACAAATTAGTCATAACCCTTTGAAACCACCACCTAATATTCTGTTTCAAATGTTAATTTTTAAAGCAATATCCAAAAGAACAGTTATAGGCACAGGTCCGAGCGTGATCGTTGCCAGAGCAGCTGTCCGGCTTCCGTGCCGGTGGCACGTAAATAGCACCATTTGAGTGTGATCGCTACCAACGTCGCCTTCCTGGCACGTGGAAAAACATTTGAGCGAGATCATTGCCAGTGCCGCTGGACTGGCTCCTATGCAGGTGGCACGTAAAATACACCATTTTGAGCGTGGCTGTTGCCAGTACCACCTAACTGGCCTTCGGAGTAGTTGGCATTAGGAAGGGCATCCAGCTGTAGAAACTCTGCCAAATCAGATTGGAGCCTGGTGTAGCCTCCTGGTCCACCAGTCCTCAGTCAAATCGTCCAACCCATGCTAGCATGGAAAGCGGACGTTAAACGACGACGACGATGATGATATGGCTGTGTTGGCAAGTTTGTTTTGTAACTACATGGCTTCAGGTTCAATCCCATAGCATGTTTTCTGCTATAGCCTCTGGTTCACCAATGCCTTATCAGTGAAACTGGTAGAGGGGAAACTGTACAGAAGCCTATTGTTTATGTTTCTGTGTCTACATCAGTGTCTATGTTGGTACTACTTGGAAATTAAACAGTGTTTTATGTTTACATCCAGTAACTTACCAGTGTGACAAATAGAGATTTCTTAAAATTAAGAACTGGGATCAATGTGATTAAATTTCTTCAAGGCAGTACCCCAGCATGGCCACCACCTATCTGCTCACACTAATAGCAACAGAAGTGACATTGTGGTTAGTTTACCTGAGAGACTCCAGCCCTTGCTTGATGGGCTTTCTTCTGATCTCCCCAATTGCCTGTGGCCAAAGAATATTTCAGCCCGTCTGTGATGATTCTCGTCTTAATGGCAAGTTCCAGATTGAAATCTTTTCCTCGGTCAATAAACTTTTGAGCATAAATGCGAACCTCTTTCATCAGATTCCGGAACAAACTGGAATTTTACAAATAAGTGTATCAAATGAATTTAAGGATTTATAGTTAGAAACCAAAGGATAGAGGTTTCTAAGTATATATATATATATAACAAGCAAAAAAGAGGTACGGTATTCAGTGCTTTATAGAACACACACATGTTTCAGCAAAGCACTGCAATAATTACAAAACAGTTATAGAAACATTATGCAATCTTTCACCCCCACCCCTCCACCATATCAGTGTCCAGCAATAAATGATTATAATAACACTTACCCTCTGAACAAGAATGCCAATAGTGGTCCTGCTAAATCCAATCTTTTGTTACCATAGTGATCTCTGTCATCTACTTCTCTACGACCACAAGCAGCTAAAAGCAGCCTATGTACCATGTACCTGAAAAATATGAGGGTGTGTATAGACAACACAGATATATTTATATATACAGTTATCCTTTGACTATCGAGGGTGTTACGTTCCAAAACCTGCCGCAATAGGTGAAAATCCGCAAAGTAGAAACAGTACTGTACTGTATATTTTTTATTATTTTTATAATTTGTATATATTTTTTTACTATTTTTATAATTTATATATTTTTTAATTATTATTTCTATAATTTATATATATTTTTTAATTATATTTATATATTTAAGCGTTTATAAACTCTCCTCACACTCTTAGGAGTTTCGTTTTCCCTACAGTATGTGTGATTCTTTGTTTACTCATCTATGGTAGACTACGTATTTTCTTTTGATATATTTTAATTAATGTGTTATACAGTGCAGTACAGTACTGTACTTTTATTTATCAATTATGAGACGTGAGAATGTTTATCTCACCACAAAAATAATTAAAATCTAAAAAAACATAAAATACCAATCAGCTGCTGAAACCTGCGATATAAATTTACATATAATGGCCAGAAAAATCTGCGATGTACTGGGGACACGATAGGTGAACTGCGACATGGCGAGTGATTACTGCACATTTATCTATATATATAACAATGAGAATGTGTGTCTGTCTGTCTGTCTGAATCCCTAAAACTCGAGAACTACGCAACCAATTTCATTCAAATTTTACAGATGCCTTACTTAGGGTTCCAGTTGTGTTTTAGTCAAAACATTTTTTAACTTCTTGCAGAGTTCGAGCCCACAGCAACATAATATCTCCTCCACTATTTAAGTATTACGTGTCAAAATTGAAATAAAAACTAAACTCTCATGTCAAATACTTTCACTTTAAAAATGAAACTATTCCACTAACTGAAACAATCCCATTTCGATACTGTAATG
>NC_069002.1:22693298-22701090 GCF_001194135.2 Octopus bimaculoides
AAAGTGTTGAGTAAAATTATTTCGTTGCAGACCTCCTTTGGGTCTTTTTATTATCACTACGACACACATAGTCCCCAGTTGGTAACATTGATTTCAAGGCCCTCCTAGATGAGAGCCTGGCATTCCACTTAATGTCTATGTTCCATGCTGGCATGGATTGGAGAGTTATTAATGTAGAAATATGGTATCGTAGCTACTAACAGTTGAGGGTTGCGTAGTCTAGACGGCGTTTTTAGATTTCATTATTCTCTTTAACCCGGGCAAAGCCGGGTATTTCTGCTAGTATATATATATATATATATGCAGTAATCACTAGCCATGTTGCAGTTCACCTTTATATATATATATATATATATATATTGGTTATTAGCTACATTAGGATTTTAGTGGCATTAAAATTACTGGGTTAGATATTAGGTTGTAGGTTATACTGGACTTGTGACATGTGTGTGTGTGTGTGTGCAAATAAGGGGGTTCAGCAGAATCATTAAAGAGTCAGACAGTTTTATGTTCAATCCAGTCATGTTCAGTCCTACAATGTCGTACTAAAAGTAAACAATGACATCATTGAAATCTAAAATCTACAAGATAATGCTCAATTAATTCAAAACAATTTCAAAAAGCATTACATTTAATGAAGTAATTATCACATCACCATTCAAGGCCCATTTTCCATGCTGGCAGGAGTTGGAAGCCAGGGAACTGCACCAAGCTCTAAGGATTGCTTTGGCATGGTTTCTATGGCTGAATGCTAATGGCTTGAAGAGGTTCACTTACCCCAAAAAGTAAGCTTTCTTAGTCTCACAGAAATCACTAACACCAACATGAGGTAACATTTCTTTCTGCAAGATTTCTCGGGCATATTTGATACGTTTCTCTTTTGTGACACCAGGACGAGCTCCACGTGAACCAATGAAATTCAGAGCAATATTCTGTTCTTGAATCACAAAAGCTTCATCTAATGATGGTTTTACCTACATAAATAAAAGGGGGTAAAAAAATATTCATGAAAAATATAATTCTATATATTTTATAAAATCAATAATAATCAAAAAAGAAAAATAGCTCAAGGGAAATGACAAGTAAAACAATGACAATAATTAAGATAAGTGAAAAAGATTGTGTATCCAATGATGTAAGCAAAAATTCTGAAATAAATTAGATTGACTTCTTAACGAGAGAAAGTAAACAAAGATGTAGCAGAGAGTATTAAGAACTGTCAAAGATAATTTTAAGAATTTAACAGTTTCACAAAGTTAATTCACATGCTTAAAAAGAAATAAGATCTTTGAAGTAAAATCAAGCTCAGGCCTGTCCTTGAAAAGGCGCGGGAGTGGCTGTGTGGTAAGTAGCTTGCTTACCAACCACATGGTTCTGGGTTCAGTCCCACTGCGTGGCACCTTGGGCAAGTGTCTTCTACTATAGCCTCGGGCCGACCAAAGCCTTGTGAGTGGATTTGGTAGACAGAAACTGAAAGAAGCCCGTCGTATATATGTATAAATATATGTGTGTGTGTGTGTGTTTGTTCCCCCAACATTGCTTGACAACCGATGCTGGTGTGTTTACGTCATGAACTAAGGGAAATAATGCAAGACATAAAACAAAGGGAGGTAACTAAATGCTGTAAAGCATTTTCTCACGCAATCTACTGGTCCTGCCAACAACGACCAACAGCAACATCAGCATCACAATTCTCCTCCTCCTCATTTAACCGCCACTTTTCTATGCTTGCATGGGTCAGACGAAATCTTAGTCAGGTTTTCAGAACGTAAAGTTGCACGAAATGTTTGGCATGCTAACAATTCTGCTTGCCACTTAACAAAATAATAATAATAATGCTTTCTGCTTTAGGCACAAGGCCTGAAATTTAGAGAGAAAGGTCCAGTTGATTACATCGACCCCTGTACTCCACTTGTACTTATTTCATCGACTCCAAAAGGGTAAAAGGCAAAGTCAACCTCAGTGGAACCCGAATAATAATAATAATAATCCTTTCTATTATAGGCACAAGGCATGAAATTTGGGAGGATGGGGCTAGTTGATTATGTCAACCCCAGTGTTTTGCTGGCACTTAATTTATCTACCACGAAACGATTACCGGTAAAGTCGACCGTGGCGGAATTTGAACTCAGAATATAAAGATGGAGGGCGAAATGCCGCTAAGCATTTGGCCCAGCATGTCGCCTTAATAATATTAATAATAATCCTTTCTACAATAGGCACAAGGCCTGAAATTTGAGGGGAGAGGATAGTCAATTACACCGACCCCAGTATTTCACTGGTACTTAATTTATTGACCCTGAAAGGATGAAAGACAAAACTGATGTTGGTGGAATCTGAACTCAGAATGTAACAGCAGACGAAATCCCGCTATGCATTTCGCCCAGCGTGCTAACAATTCTGCCAGCTCAATAATAATAATAATAATAATAATAATAATAATAATAATAAACAGCATACCATTTCCATCATTTCTGGGTCATCAAAATCATAAATGATATGTTCCAAGATGTCTCGGTCAGACACAAAACCAAGAGCTCTAAATACAATAATGATTGGAATTTCTTGACGAATATATGGTAAGATAGCAATAATCTTCTGACCAATGGCACTTTTCTTCACACCCTACGAAAAACAAAACAATAATTCAGTGATTTCCAACATAGGTTAAATATCACATATATTCAGGGAGGGTCGTGTCATTTCAAACAACACACAACTTGACTGCTACATACTCTCTCTCGATTCTGGCAGCATGAATGGTGGAGTCAACCTCAATGAGGTTTGATCTCAGAGCATCAAGGAATGTACAGAAATACCACATTCAAATAATTCCACCATTTCATAGATCAAAGTCAAAAAGAAAAAGAAAAAAAAGTATAAAGATAATACAAAATCAACTTAAGAGCAAATTAAATTCCAAACACACAAGAACTGCACAAAGCAGACTGGCAGAAACATGACAAGTCGGGGGATGTGATTCCCCTCTTGCACATATCTGAGTAACAATAACTTTATTCCATCTTCCATTTCTCTCTGATTCTTGATGAAAGATCCTAACTCCCAAAAACAGAAAGACAAAAGTAAATCTTCAACTATTGTTCACTCTTCACTTTACATAGTTTCACCCATAACAAGTTATCAAGTGTTTCTATATATATTTCTTTATTGCCCACAGGGGGGCTAAACATAGAGGGGACAAACAAGGACAGACACAGGGATTAAGTCAATTACATCGACCCCAGTGTGTAACTGGTACTTACTTAATCAACTCTGGAAGGATGAAAGGCAAAGTCAACCTAGGTGGAATTTGAACTCAGACAGACGAAATACTGCTAAGTATTTCGCCTGGCATGCTAACGATTCTGCCAGCTCGCTGCCCTAAGTGTCTCTATATTGCTTGTTCAGTCATTTTTGTTACATAGGTTTTTTTTACCATGCCAGCATGGGTTAGGTGAATACATATTACTGAAGCACTGTTTTCACAGTCTGATGCCCTTCCTGTCACACTTTACCCATTTTTCATGTCAGGGACTTTTCATTCAATTTGTCTTGAAGGATACAGTTAGCAGATGATTTATTAACAGACAATTGTCAATAAACAGCATCAGTTGTGGCTCAGTACTTTGTTTCATGCAAAGCTCAGGATGTAAACACACACACGTGAATACTACACATGTGCATGCACATCATCATCATCATCCTTTAACACTTGCCTTCCATGCTGGCATGTATGTGGAAACTAGACATGTATATAGCCACATGCATATATGTAGAAACATTTATGTAATATAAATAACTGAGAATCCTTATTCTATGAAACAGCATTCACAGACGGACATTTGTAAACATCATTTCAAGCATGAAAAGAACTCCACAACCACACACTGTCTGTTGAACAAAGAGTGTACCAATGGTATTGCTAGATTTTTGTAACTAATGTAAAACGCATCTTCAACATGCACAAATATACGTGTGTGTGTGTGTGTGTGTGTGTGTGTGTGTTGATCGAGTTAATGTTTGAAGCTTGAGGATAAAGAGAGCAAAACAAGAACCAAGTTAACTCACAGTTCCTCCTCTGGCCATCATATTGACCCAAAGTGTACTGGTGGGACGGGAGGAGTGTTCAAGGCAAGACCGGATTTCTGTTTTATAAGCATACTTAGAATCCTTCTGTTGAAATACATACACTGAAATAAGGAGGAAAAAAAAAGAAAAAAAGAATAGAAAAACAAGGAAATTGATTTTCCCAGAGAAATGGTTTTCTTTGATATGTGGTGGAGAAAGGGGATGCGCAGGGGGTATTTGATTGATTTGATTGATTGCATTGTCTTACGTAAGGTGAGGGTAGGGGTAGTTATTGCTGGGTTGGTTGAATCATAGAATACCAGTTAAAAGAAGAAAAACAAACTTTCAGCAATTGATGGTCAGTCACTGGCTGACTGTAAACTTTGCGCAGCTGAAATCAACTGTTATTGATGCAGCCCAAATGCACAACTCGCTAATTCGCATATAAATGATAACATGACCACAACTTGTCCATTCCTACAAACACACAGAAGTCACGAGAACAAAGATAAAAATCTCCGATTGAAAGCTTCGCGTTATCATTTCGTATTGTTGCCTTGAAGATGATGACAAAGTTGCACTGAAACTTCTATTGAGTTACAATCCTCTCTCAATATCCAGTGGACTAGAAGCAGTAGTCAGTTTCATTAACTTCAGTCATCAATCTCATTACTTTTGCCCGCATCAACAGTCATCTCTTTCTTGCATACATCATATTATGCCAACTGTTGTCTTCTTATATTGTATATAAAGATAATATCAGGTGAAGGCAAGGCTGTGGTAAGAAGCTTGCTTCCCAACCACATGGTTCTGGGTTCAGTTCCACAGCACAGCACTTTGGGCAAGTGTCTTCTATTATAGTCTCAGGTCAAGTAAAGACTTGTGAGTGAATATGGTAGATGGAAACCGAAAGAAGCTTTTCGTATCATAATCATCATCATTTAACATGTTTTCCATGGTGGCAAGGCCAGGGGCCACACCAGGTTCCATAGATTGTTTTGGGCTTTGTTTCTACAGCTGGACACCCTTCCTAAGACCAGTCACGCCACAAAGTGTACTGGGTGCTTTTTATGTGGCACCATCACCAGTGCTTTCTAACATGGCACCCGCACCATGTTGTGTACATCTATATGTAGGGGGGTGTCTGTGTGTGTGTGTGTGTGTGTCTCTTTGTTCCTGTGTTTGTCCACCACTGTTTGACAACTGGTGTTGGTGTGTTTATGTCCCTATCACCTAGCGGTTCAGCAAAAGTGACCCATAGAATAAGTATCAGGCTTAAAAAAAGAAAAAGCAAAATAAAATACTGGGGTCGATTCATTCAATTAAAAACCTTCCAAGGCATTGCTCCAGCATGGCTGCACTCTCATGACGGAAACAAGCAAACCATAGAAGATAACAGAGCGATAGCTTTGATGCAAGTGTAGGTCTTGGTTGGAGCACTTAATTGGCCGATGTCAATATCAGGAGTGGAGAGAGAGAGAGAGAGAAAGACGGGTTCCAAACAAACAGGATTCAGTTCTGATTCAAACAACCCATATCCTGAACTAATGGAATAAAAAAATCCACAACAAACATTTATTAACCCTTCAACATTCCAATTCCTCTGTCAAATGTATTGTTTATTTCTTCACATTGCCTTGAATTAATTACATTATATTTCGTAGCCTCAAGATTTCAAAAGTGTTTTTGTATATTTTTAGAATGACATTGTAAGGAAGGCGTGAGAGATTTGGATCTGGTGAGTTTTGACATAAAACAGATGGAACATTTTGGCTGGACATGCCCAGATTAAATGCTTAAAGGGTTAAGAAAGGTTTCTGCAACACAGAATCCACTTTCACTCTTACAATTCCTGGATGAAGCTAACAGACAACTTGTCAATGGTACAATGTATGGAGATTAAAACTTCGATGTATGCGTTGTGGTTTATTTACTCAATATATGCTCTGCTAAAGTATACAAAAGGGGACTTATGTACAAGTATATATAACTTTACAGCAATCCCTTGCCATATCACAGTTTATTATTTAAGCTTACAGCAATACCTCCGTGGTGTTGTTTTGCATTTATAATAAAATAAATTCTTTTATTTGTTTCAGTCATTTGACTGCGGCCATGGTGGAGCACCGCCTTTAGTTGAGCAAATCGACCCCACGTATTATTCTTTGTAAGCCTAGTACTTATTCTATCGATCCCATTTGCCGAACCGCTAGGTTACAGGGACGTAAACACACCAGCATCGGTTGTCAAGCAATGTTGGGGGGACAAACACAGACACACAAACATATACACACGCACATGCATATATATATATATATATATATATATATATATACACACATACATACATATATATACATATATATATATATATATATACATACATATATATACATATATACGATGGGCTTCTTTAGGTTTCCATCTATTAAATCCACTCACAAGGCTTTGGTCAGCCCGAGGCTATAGTAGAAGACACTTGCCCAAGGTGCTATGCAGTGGGACTGAACCCAGAACCATGTGATTTGTAAGCAAGGTACTCACCACTCCTACGCTATAGTAGAATACACTTGCCCAAGGTGTCATGCAGTGGGACTGAACCTGGAACCATGTGGTTGGTAAGCAAGCTACTTACCACACAGCCGTGTACAAAAATAATTAAAAAAATATACAGTACAGTACTGTTTCTACTTCGTGGATTTTCACCTATCATGGGGGGTTTTGGAATGTAACATCTGCAATAGTTGAGGGATTACTATATATTCAAACCTATACTAATGGTTTCACTCAGGTATATAAGAGGATATCAGAGATCTGCAGAAGCTGCAAAGTCAGGAAATAAATACATAGCTAATACAGAAAACAGGAAAAAGTTCAAACACCAACTGCAGGGTTTCTGGTGCCATGTCTGCTGCAAACCAAATAGCTTTCCTAACTACAGCACCAGCCCATGACTACCGACACTAGTAGACTTAAGTAACTATAGTGATACTAGTGACCTGTCAATAGGGATTTTAGGGCACACTCAGTATTCAAGATATGCACATATGTGTGTGTATCCTGCATGCACAGATATGCAGTTTGCTTTGCAACCATGTGGTTTCAAGTTCAATTCCACCACATGGCACCTTGCTCAAGTGTCTTCTACTACAGCTCCATGCTGACCAATAACCTGTGAAGGAAAATGGTAGATGGAAACTGTATGGAAGCCTGCTGTGTGTGTGTGTTTCATTTACTGCCCCACTGCTTGACAACTGGTGTTGGTTTGTTTACATTCCTGTAACTTAGCAACAGAAACTAACAGAATAAAGACCAGACTTAAAAATAAGTACTGAGGCTGATCTGCTTGACTAAAACCCATCAAAGTGATGCCCAGCATGGCTGCAAGTCAATGACTGAAGACAGCCCGTTGTATATATATACATATACTAGCAGAAATACCCGGCGTTGCCCGGGTTAAAGAGAATAATGAAATCTAAAAACGCCGTCTAGACTACGCATCATCTTTATATATAGAGATGTATATACACACACGCACCCAAACACATGTATATATATGTATATCAATATAAATATATGAAAGTCAATGAAGTTTCGTAAAAGAAGGTGATCATGTACATACTTTCTTGCTGTTGTGATTATAACACCTTGTTGTAAACTATGTTCCTTGTTTTCCCTTGTGGAGCATATACAAATAGGTTTTTTGTTGCTGCCCACTCTTGAG
>NC_069002.1:22701960-22708024 GCF_001194135.2 Octopus bimaculoides
CTACAGTATCGAAATGTGATTGTTTCAGTTAGTGGAATAGTTTCATTTTTAAAGTGAAAGTATTTGACATGAGTGTTTTTGTTTCACTTTTGACACGTAATACTTAAATAGTGGAGGAGATATTATGTTGCCGTGTGCTCGAACTCTGCAAGAAGTTAATAATTTTTTTTGACTAAAACACAACTGGAACCCTAAGTAAGGCATGTGTAAAATTTGAATGAAATTGGTTGCGTAGTTCTTGAGTTTTAGGGATTCACACACACAGACAGACAGACCGACAGACAGACACACATTCTCATTTTTATATATATAGATATATAATATGTGTGTGTGTTTGCATGCGTGTGTGTCTTTGTGTCTGTTTGCCCTTTGGTGCTGATGTGTTTACATCCTTGTAACTTAGTGCTTTGGCAAAAGAGACAAATAGAATAAGTACTAGGTTTAGAAAAAAGTCCTAGGGTCAATCTGTCTGACTAAAAAAACATTCAAGGTGTGGTGCCCTTGCATGGCTGCAGTCAAATGACTGAAACAAGTAAAAGATATATATAAGCATATATGTATGCACACACAACTACACAAAAGTTTGATAAAAAAGTTTTAAAATAACCATACCAGTGTTTGTAGCCATTTTCTCTTGTGCAATGAGAACTTTTTCAGATCCGTTAATAATAAAATATCCACCTGGGTCGAGTGGACATTCATTCAACTCTGTCAAATCACGATCTGTGAGACGATTGAGAAGGCAGTAAGTCGAGCGTAACATAATTGGGATTTTACCAATGAAGGTCTTCTGATGTTGAGTTTCAACTGGTTCTTCTCCTTCTTTGATGACAGTTTTCGTGATGTCAACGTAGAGAGGTGCCGAGTAACTAAAATTAAACAAACAGCAATATCAGTAATGAATATCATCATCATCATCATAATCTCCACCACTACCATTTAATGTCCACTTTTGCATGCTTGCATGGGTTGGATGGAATTTGTTGAGATGAGTTTCTAAGGTCAGATGCCCTTCCTGTTGCCAACCCTGTCTTCAAGCAAGGGAATATTTGCTCCACAACCAGACATGTTTTCCATGGAAGATTGGAAACAAAGGACACCACCTTCATGATGGTGACACTTGTGTACTACTGTCATGTGATGTCAAAACACAGAGACAGTAATATGCACGCACACACACATACAATGGACTTCTTTCAGTTTCCACCAACCAAATCCACTCACAACACTGGTTGACCAGGGGTTGCATTAAAAGACTTTTGCCCAAGATGCCATGCATTGGAACTCACAATCATGAGGTTGGAAAGTAAATGTCTTACCACACAGCCAAACCTGCACCATCTATGGAGCAGATATAATAAGGTAGGGAAGAAATATTTCTTATCAGACACTTCTGCTCATTCATTGAAAATACTGAGTGTGTTGTGTTTGACTAAATTTATAAGGGATACTGAATGACTGGCCAAGAAGTAATTTAGTAAAGCAGATGCCATCCCAGGATGACTTAAATTTATATTCCAACCGACCAGGACTATTTTATGGTCAGTATTCCAAAATTTGTGGAACTACCCATAATCAAGTGTTTTATTAATTTGTAGTGTTAAATCTAATTCTCAGGACTGGAATGGGAGAGAAATGATTTCTGTCAGGCTGTATTATCCGAAATTTATTTATGCAAAGGACAAATCTTTGGAGGTCTCTCGTTGTGAAAATTCAATAAACAGAAGTGGTGAAATGGTTAAGGTGGTTGGCTCATGACTGTTTGATTCCTGGCAGTGCATTGTGTCCTTCAGCAAGACACTTCATTTCACATTGCTCCATTCGACTCAGCTGGCAAAAAATAAGTTGTACCTGTATTCCAAAGGGCCAGCCTTGTCACACCTGAATTCCTCTGAGAACTACGTTATGGGTATGCATGTGTTTGTGGAGTGCTCAGCCACTTGTATGGTAATTTCACGAGCAGGCTGTTCCACTGATCAAATCCTGGAACCTGGTTCAGTTCGGAGTAGGTCCTTAGCTGTACCACTTTATTTTGTTGCGAAAAAACGTAGTGGCTTTTCTCAATTTCTTCATTCTAACTGTAAATGTTAACTAATTGTTTAACAAATATGAAACATTTAAGTTACCATCACACATCCAAAACAAACCACTGCCGCCACCGCCACCACCATCATTGCTGTTACCATCTATTATCATCATCAGAGTAAAAGATAAAATAAATCCCAACAACTTACGTCAAATTTCTCAATCTTGCTTCATTTGGCATCATAGGACTTGGAGCGCCATCTTTCTCCCAATGAGTTGGTTTAGATAAATAGATCTGTTCAAATTTTAAGACATACCTTGGCTGAAAGTAGAAAACAAAAACAGTTTCAATCCATAAATTGGAGCACAAAATAAAGTACTACAACATTACCCAAAGACTGGGTCTTTGGATTAATTTGTAGCATATTCTAGCAATTACGGCTATTCATTCATTCATTCATTCCAAGCCTTTCTTCAAACGAACATAAAATTTTTGAAGTAAAAAAAAAAAAAAAGGAGAAAAGTTGTTTGAGGGATATAAAAGGATACAGTGAATGAGAGGAGTTAATTATAACGAAGCAGACAAGATTGAGAAATATTAATTTCTTTTGATTAATACAACAACTTGTAGGAAACAGGTTCAGCTGATTGAAATGGCTCTAGTGTCATCACTTGCTCTAATAGGTTCAGGTCTGGTTATGTGGTTCAGAAGCTTGCCTACCAATCATGTGGCCTTGGGTTCAATACCAGTGTGCACCACTTTGAGCAAGTGGCTTCTATTATAGCCCTGGGACAACCAAAGATTTGTGAGTGGATTTGGTAAATGAAAACTGAAAGAAGCTGTTCTATGTGTGTGTAGTCTTGTCTTCATATCATGAGATGATTGTAAACGAGCATGATATTTGTTTACAGTGCTTCGTGATAAATATGCTGGGCCATTGGGAAACATTCACCTGGCTTGGAAACAGGTGAGGGTTGATGACAGAAAGAGTGTCCAGCTGTAGAATATCTGCTTCAACAAATTCCATCTCACCCATCTGCATGGCACCTCAGGCAAGTAACTTCTACTGTAGCCCCAGGCCAACCAAAGCATTTTGAGTGAGGAAGGCTGTCATATATGTGTGTGTGTGTGTGCTTGTCCTTCACTTGACAGCTAGTGTTGGTTTGTTTATGTGTCCGTAACTTAGCAGTTTGACAAAAGTGTCCAATAGAATAAGTGTCAAACTTCTATTTGTTCACTGTTTCATTAATTGTCATAAAAGCCTGAGAAGTAGTTTTTGGGGGGAAATGACAAAATAAGGAACTGGCCTTAAACATACGACAAATGTAACCAGTGGCTCAATTCTGCTTTTCTTTCTTCTGGGCATGAGTCAAACAGTTTTACTTTACAATTGAATGATGTTCTTGTTGCTTCTTAGAACAAGCAGGTATGTAGTATACCTCTTCTAAAACTGGAGACAGTAAATTTACAGCCACACAACATTTGAAGTTTATCAGCTTACATATAAAACTAGAGAATTCAGTGAAGTCTAAGATCGATGAAAATGAAGGAATTGGGAGACAGATGTAGTCTTAATGTTTCTGTATTTTGTAAAGGAAAGGAATTTGTGATATCAGTGAAGTAAGAATTCAAACTGGGGCACTGACTTGACTCATTGCCGATAATTTAAAGAAGAGGTTCTCAACCATTTTTTATCTATGCATCTCTTTGATTACTATTTTATTCTTGTGGACCCCCAAAGCTATTCAATATTTAAAAACTAGTTTTATAAATAGTTCTTTCAAAATTCATTTGTCTAAGCTGAACTATATAAAACATCAGAGAAAGAAACTTGTTTCTTGCATTAAATATATCTGAAGCAAAATTTTTTCATTTACCCATAACCTACTACTGTGGACCCCTAAACATCTTTCAGGGATCCCAGTTGAGATTCTATCTTATGGGAAAAGAGGGAGTTTAAAACCTGCCAGAATATCAGATCATATTTGACTCATGGTGGTTTCATAACTAAATATCAATTTACATATTGTTTCAAACACATAGAAACAGAAGAGTTTTTATTACTTACAGGTGTCTCGATTATGCCTGATGTATGCTGTGCCTCAGCCTGCAGATCAATGGCAGGGGAATGCTCAACAATTCGCTGTACAGACATCTGAATGAATTCATCGAAGGAATCCAGCTGTTGCCTCACCAAACCCTTTTCATCAAAGTATGAACTGATGACGATCCAGCAAGCTTCTTGCCACAGATCTGGGGTAATTTCCTCTCCATCTTCTTCCTCCAGTACAGGATCTATCAAAAAAATTTAAAAAAACATACTACTATCATCAAAAATGACATAAACCATAAAGAATAACAGAAAGGCTCCCCTTCAATAGCCACGATCTTAATATCAAGATCGATGCAGCTGGTTAAATACATAGGATAAAATTTGGAATATAAGGTGATGGTCTGTGTTGGAAACAAAGCTAAGAAAACTGAAAAGTGTTTGAAGGTGTTAATAAATTTAGTTGCTGTAAGGACAAGTTTTTCAACTGGTCTGTTATCATCACCAGCACAACACTGAAGCTAAGTTACTTAACTCTCAAACATTGACAAATGTTCTGTGAGCTTGCAATGGTTCAGTCCAATTAGCTGCTAATATGTACCATGATGTGGCACAGCTTGCTACTTCAGTGACAAGCATAATGTTAACTTGTAATACAGAGTTCAAATCCTTCCTGTACAAGCCTTCGGTGTGAGTTGATATAAAATGCACATAAATGTATTTTTAAAAGGTATCTCTTCAAAACTATGTAACATGAAATAGACCCTTACCTAGACACAAAGTGCACTTCTATCCCTAAAATGTTACCTCCAGTAGGATTACTGGTACTGATTAATTTTCAAAAGGACATTCTAAACACTTTCCTCAAACCATCCTCTCCTGCCTTTTTCTGTTTCAATCATCAACAGGCAAGAATTTAAACAACTGCAGTGACCTTATGAAGTGGGAATCTGATACTACTAATACAACCCACTATATATTCTCTATGGTGGTTGTTTGAGGAGGTAGAAATAGCAGCCAAATTTTCTCAACTCACATTGTCTTAAACAATACAAGAAATTGGATGGATTAATCTTAAATCTACAAGATATAAGATGAACATGACCAGAAAAAACACTGGTCTGCTTGGTCAGGGCTGATCTGTGAGTAAATGACAACATTTAACAGGTGTGGCTGTGTGGTAAGAAGATTGCTTCCCCACCACATGGCTCTGGGTTCAATCCAACTGCATGGCACCTTGGGCAAGTGTCTTTTATGACAACTTTGGGCTGATCAAAGTCCTGCGAGTGGATTTGGTAAACAGAAACTGAAAGATGCCAGTTGTATATATATATGTGTATATATATATATTTATATATATATATATATATCTTGAAAAAAAGTCGTCAGAATTTTGGAATAACTTCTTTCATTTATTTTATACATATATTAGCGCTTTCGTTCGTCTTTCGAACTTGTCAAATATAATTCTGTGAAAATACAGAGATCTTGCTTATTTATATAAAACAGGTGTTTTTTTGGGTTTTGTTTTTTTGGGTTTTGTTTTTTTGGGGTGAGGCTTTGGAGACAATGGAAGATGTATAAGCAGATAGATAGATAGACAGGCAGATAGAAAGATAGACCATTTCAATACAATAGCCCTTCTCTCTCTCTCTTTTACCACAACCATCTCTCTATCTGTCTGACTATCAGTCTATCTATCGATCTCTATCTGCTTATACATCTTCCATTGTCTCCAAAGCCTCACCCCACAAAAAAACAAAACAATGTTCTGTTATAAACAAAACCCCAAAAAACACCTGTTTTATATAAATAAGCAAGATCTCTGTATTTTCACAGAATTATATTTGACAAGTTCGAAAGACGAACGAAAGCGCTAATATATGTATAAAATAAATGAAAGAAGTTATTCCAAAATTCTGACGACTTTTTTTCAATATTTAATTCTGTACATCACACCTAACACTCTACACACACACACACATATA
>NC_069002.1:22708157-22715657 GCF_001194135.2 Octopus bimaculoides
AATCCACTGACCCAATGGTTTCCTATGGTTGCAGAACTGTTTCCGGAGGGAAACACAACTTTTCAGGATGATAATGCACCAATTCACACAGCTAAAGTTGTTATTGTAAAGTTGCTAGTAGGCATCCACCCACAGAACCCATGTAAAAGGAGACAATGGGGCCAGGTGCATCTCTCTGGTTAGCCAGCTCCCGTCAAACCATGGAACCCATGCCAGCACTGAAAATGAACGTTAAATGATCAGCAACCACTTTACAGAATGTACTGTAAAGGTCCATTGTGAATTTCTTTGAGAGTCTGATATTGTCAAAGACATCTCGATCGAGAATAAAACAGTGAAGTAAGCAAGAGAACACAAACCAGAGCATTTTCAGGTAATTTCTTTTATTAATGAAATACAAGGGATCATATCAGATCCCTTGGTATCTGATACAGCCCTTTATTTATGCCCTTGTGACACCAGTCACCATACTTTTTCTATTATGTTACTATCAATACTCATCATTTTTTAACCATTGTCATCTTGACCCTGCTAAACTGCCATTTCCACAGATATGGCCACATTTGGGTTGGACTGAGGACTGGCGCAACTCATACAAGCATGGAGAGCAGACAACAAAATGATGACCAAAAGCACTTTTTGGTTAAAATACACAAAAGATAAACACGCAGGAAATAATAAAAGCAATTTGATTTCTTATATATGCATCATAATTTTAACATCTATTTTTTCATGTTTGCATGGGTCAGATGAAAATTAATGAGGAAAATTTCATATAGAAGGATGCCTTTCCTATCACCAGCCCTTAACTGTTTCCAAGAAAGGTAATATTTCCCCAAGCCCTTCAAACATGAACAGCTCAATGGCTCTTTTACTCTTTTACTTGTTTCAGTCTTTTGACTGTGGCCATGCTGGAGCACCGCCTTTAGTTGAGCAAATCGACCCCAGGACTTATTCTTTGGAAGCCTAGTACTTATTCTTTCGGTCTCTTTTGCCGAACCGCTAAGTTACAGGGACATAAACACACCAGCATCGGTTGTCAAGCGATGTTGGGGGGACAAGCACAGACATACAAACACATACACACATACATATATATATATACATATATACGACAGGCTTCTTTCAGTTTCCGTCTACCAAATCCACTCACAAGGCATTGGTCGGCCCGAGACTATAGTAGAAGACACTTGCCCAAGATGCCACGCAGTGGGACTGAACCCGGGACCATGTGGTTGGTAAGCAAGCTACTTACCACACAGCCACTCCTACGCCTATAGTTTTCATAGAAGATTGCAAAAGAATAATACCACTTGTATGATAGTCGGAAACTTTTATGTGGTGTCTCGACGAGAAGCTTGCATTCCAACCATGTGATTCCAGGTTCAATCTCACTGCAAGACACTTTGGACAAGTGTCTTTGACAATAGTCTTGGGCTGACTAAAACTTTGTAAGTGGTTTTGTAGATGGAAACTGAAAGAAGCCTATCATATACACACAGATGTGTATTTTTGTGTTTGCACCCCACTAGTGCTTGACAACTGGTGCTGGTGTGTTTACGCCCCTATAATTTAGTGATGCAATAAGTATCAGGCTTGAAAAAAGAAAAGTACTGGAGTCGAGTCATTTGAGGCAAGTGTTCCAGCATGGCCGCCGTCTAATGATTAAAACAAGTAAAAGATAGAATATACACATACACATACGACAAGCTTCCTTTAGTTTCCATATGCTAAATCCTCTGATTTGCAGAATCATAGAGGAGGGGAGAAATGCAGCCCAAGCTGTAATTTAAGAGAAAAAGGAAACAGACATAACACAGAATTGGAACCAAAGGCATCAAGCTTCTCTCCAAATATAGGAACTTATTCTTTCCCCATTGTGCTTGCCAAAAAAGGGCAATATTATTCTGATTAGGTGAAAACATATATATCGTAAGGTAACATATCCTCATGAGCAGACATGACTAAGTATTATCTTGGAAACAGGTGAAGGTTGGTGACAGAGATCACCTCAACATATTGGTCGGGCTCCAATGAGAGTGGAAATGATGATATCACATGAACAACCAGATAATCGAATGTTGTCATAATTTGTTGGTCACAATGCGCTTTGCACCATTTTAGCTTCTGAATGATGCCACCTTGTTGGCTAGGTAAGCAGGCCAGTATTTCTCCTGATTGGAAGGCTATTCCATCACAGAGTTACCCAGTTACAGCCGAGTGGACTGGAGCAACACAAAATGAAGTGCTCTGCTCAAGAACAACATAATGCACTCCTCGGTCCGGAAATGGAACCCACGATCAAGTGATCATGAGTGCAACACCCTAAACAACAAGCTACTTGACTTCACTATATATATATAATATTAGGGAAAAATTCATAACATATATATATATATATATATATATATATATATATATATATATATATAACCACATGTGGATCACTGGCGATTTTTTTCCTCCGTCTTCCTTTTCTCTTGGACTTTCCTGTCTCCTGTTTCTGAAGAAGAGCTTTGCTCGAAACGTAAAACTACCTTTCTTTAGCTTCCCTGAGTATCTACTAATATTTTGCATGAACCACATCCTCATATTGCTGTTTTTTGTTTTGTTTTTTCAGGGGATTAATTACACACACACACAGGTATGTTGATGCAAACATGAAAGATAGAAATCAAAGGCGGTGAGATGGTAGAAACGTTAGCACGCCGGGCGAAATGCTTAGCGGTATTTCGTCTGCCGTTACGTTCTGAGTTCAAATTCCGCCAAGGTTGACTTTGCCTTTCATCCTTTCGTGGTTGATAAATTAAGTACCAGTTACGCACTGGGGTCGATGTAATCGACTTAATCCCTTTGTCTGTCCCCTCTATGTTTAGCCCCTTGTGGGCAATAAAGAAATAAGAAATCAAAATGAGTATATGTATATTTTTATTAATATTTAGCAGAAGTAACAGTGATTCAAAGTCTGAGAGTTGCTCCTGCTGAATATTAATATATATATATATATATATATATATATATATGTGTGTGTGTGTGTATACGTTTATGAATTTGAGAATGGATTAAGCAGAGCAAGAGGACACACGTAGATGGAAAGGATTGCTGAAGAGGTCACAGATGTGTGATGAAAGATTTCTGGACAAAGGACATAGGATAAAATAAGAACGGTAATAAACATGTGGAGAACGAATATATAATGCGTAATGAAATGGTTTAAAACCAGGGACCCAGTTCAGTCGCATGTCAAAAACAACATCTATGGGTTCTATTGTTTTTTCATTCTTCCACAACGTATTAAACTGATATTTACATAGAAAAAGCACACCATAGTATATTTTGATTGTATTTATTACAATATCAATGGCGTGGCTTAGTGGTTAGGGTTCTCGGCTAACGATCGTACGGTCATGAGTTTGATACCCCGTGGAGCATTATGTCCTCGAGCAAGACACTTTATTTCATATTGCTTCAGTCCACTCCGTGAGCAGGACCTGTAATTCTAAGTGGCCAGCCTTAGCCACAATAGCTGTTACGTTGAATCTCCCCTGAGAACTACTTTAAGGGTACACATGTCTGCGGAGTGCTCAGCCACTTGCACGTTAATTTCACGAGCAGGCTGTTCCGTTGATTGGAGCTACTGGAACAATTGTCATAACCGATAGAGTATCAGTGTAAAGTCTGGTGGATTTTGTGGAGAGGTTGGTCGGAACATAAGTAACGAAATACTGCATGACACTTTGCCATTTTCCAATGAGAGATAAAATAAACGTTGTAACAAGCATCAATGTTTTGAAATCGGCTCTTGTTACCATTAATCTTTCTCTGACATTCTCTTATATTTATCTACCATTAGTGACGACTAAAATAAATAGATACAAAAAAAAAAAAAAACTCAGAAGGAAATCTATTTAATTAGCTTCAGTTATTCTTCTTCAAGAATTCTAGCCATATACGAATTATTCCTCGTTATCTAAACGTTGGTATTTGTGACAACATTGCTACTAATATTACGGACCTAACTACGTATATACACATCTCTCCCGACCGTTTCCTCACAGCTTTCACAAATATAGATATTTCTTCATGAAATTTTCTATAAACACCTTTCAGACGGCGTAGATTAAGATTATATCGGAATTTTATACACACACACACACAAAAAAAGTAGTCGTTTTCACATTACGTATTATTTTTCCGGATTTCAAGTTTCATCTTGTGGATATGTATGTCTGTGCGCGCCTATTAAATTCTTTTTTTTTTTTTTAACATTAAATTTCGATATAACCATAACTGGAAGAAAATTTCACTGAAAAAATTACTCCATTTTCTAAAAGTTATAAGGAAACAAAGTCAACTCGTGTGAATTACCCGAAGAAACTCCTCTCCCCAGCCGCAGAAAAAATTTTCACAACGAAATCGGAATCTACACCACCTGAAATGTTTTTGCCCAAGAGATTATCTTGACAGTGGTATTTTTGACAACATTGCTAAATAATATTATGTAGTACACCTTCATTACAATGACAGTCCGATGTTTTTTCTCTTATATTTCAACGTGTGGTTTATCATAATCCTTAAATCTTTTATTATAAACATAAGGACCATCGAGAAAAGAACCAGGAGCTTAGAAAGGTAACCCACATTAACCAAGTTGCCAAACTACTATCAGAAAGACCAAAAGAAAACGAGTACCTGTCCCTATTGTTATTTTGATTCATTATCCGCCAACCCTGTTCCTCTATTCAAGTGGTTCCAATTTATGTAAATGTTTTGGAAAGGCATGAAGATCACAGCTCTTCTCATGCACTAATTTAAATGTTAAACTTCTCTTTGCTAATGGGGGAAAAAAAAGAGATGAATTGTTGATGCCACAGAAATCTTGGCGCTAATTACAGTTTAACAGAAATGTTCTCATCCAAGCTTCATTTGTAATAGCAATTGCTTTAATTAATATTGTCCTCGAGAAATGCATGAACAACACTGCATCCCTACATGCATATATATTTCGAATATATTCTTTGCTTTGAGCAATTGTTTCTGCGGCTTCCATCACTTTCTATGTAGCTATGTGGGTTTATTGTAAACATGTAAAAACACGGCGAAATTCCGTGGATCTTTTAAATAAATGGATTTTTTTAAGAAATTTTAATGAAAGAACAAAGAGAATTAACGTTAAAACTATGTGAAAATAGGAAAACTACACGAGAAGTTTTCGATTTATGATTAATTATGAAACAATGTTGTTGTAAGCATTTGAAACATCAATACAAAATGGAAACATTACCTTCTTCCTGTCCGTACATATTTATAATTGAAAATTAGTTGGATTTCTAATGATGTTAATGGAAGAAAAACCGGATGAAATCGAAGTGGTTTTTATAAAAGATGGTGGTGGATTAGATGGAAGATAATAGGAGAATCCGACAAAAGCGACATATAATATTGAGTAGCCATTTTTGTTGTAGTAATATGAGATAGAGGTGGTAGGAGGATGGAGTGGAGTGGCAATGGTGGGAGCAGTGACATAGTTAGGGTAGGAGTTCAGATATAGTAATGATGGGTGAGGGTGCGTATAAGGTGAAAGTGAAAGAGTAATAAGAGGGGGTGATAGAGGGAGTAATTATATAAAAATAGAATGGTGATGATGAGAATTTTGATAGAGTAATAGTTTGTAGGTGGAAGTAGTAATATAGTAATAGGGTGTTAGTGGTAGGAATAGAAGCGATATAGTAATAGATTGGTGGTGGTAGTAATACAGTGGTGTTTGTTGTCGGACGTGTAGTAGAAAATGAACGGAAGCGAACTCTTTAGTATGAGGCGAAAGTGCGGGAATGAGAGGGAAGGTGTGTCAATAGAGAAAGTAGCTTTTGAGAGAGAGAGAGAGAGCGAGCGAAAGATGTAATAACATTATTTAGTGTAGCTCTCTCTTTTTATCAAAACTGTATGCACACCGTCTCTACAGCCAGTCAACATCGTTTGCGTGCCGACTGACAGTTGAGGCTGTTGTTATTATTTATATATAGAGAGATAGAGTGTGAATTACTATTATTGTCATTACAACTATCATGGAAGTTTACCAAAGCGATAATCATTTTATAATTGTGGATGGAAATCATTTCCTTTGGTGTAGCCGTTTAGATGGATCTTTAAAAGCCGAAACAGGTGTGTACTCTCCGCCTCATGTTATTGTTGCATTTTGTTTCATTTACGTGGGTTACGTACGAATTTTTTAAATGTTTATCGTGTATATCAATTATTAAATAAGTAAAAGACGGGATCTTATGATATAGTTCGACAGAAACTGTAACCGTATTGTTATCGTATATGCCTGAAACTGAAACCGGCATCGCTGGATATGAAGAGGAAGAAAAAAAACGTGTTACACTCTTAGAAACGCATAAATTATACATACATAACAACTACACACGCACACATACGCAAGGGTGCCCCTCTCCGACTTTTTTTCTCATAACTTTCAGAAGGTATGCATATCTATAAACATCGTGCATGCGTGTATATGCAGACGTATATGTCTGGGAATGTCTGTCAGCACTTCCTTCTGTCCATCTCCCTCCATACAAACAGCTGAATATAACAATTATTAGAGTGTAAACAAACTATTTGAGTGTCTATACACACGTATTACCCGTAACGTTCCTCTTAAATAAACGTGTGTATGTATTCACATGTACAGCTGTTTATGACTCAGTCTTTCTATCACTGTATTTAAAGATGTGTGCGTAAACAACCAAATTTAAATATATGAACATTTTAAATATATGAAACCAATATGTAATATCAGCCCACAGCATTAAAATAATATACCGACACTCAATTTCACTAAATTGTTGATGTTGAATTAAAATGAAACTATAAAGAAACTATACAGGACTATTCTCTTTAAAATACCGTATATATATATATATATATATATATATATATATATATATATAATAATAATAATTTTCCCTTGTTTTGTTTTTGTAGATTTAATATATTTTTCATTTGCAGCACATATAGAATAAGGGCGACGAATGCTGCAAGTTTCATTCTAGTATTTATCTATCTATCTATCTATCTATACATCCGTCCATCCATCCAATTTTGGGGCTTTATTTAGGTACCAAGAAAGGACAGACATCTGTGGTTGATGTTTAAGTTACCAGACGTAACACGTGTGATAATGTTTGTTCTCTGAATTAAAAGATGTTTTTATTCATTTCTCTATTCTGTAAGGGAGGGGATAAGGTGGAGTAAAAATTCCCCTGTTCTTCAGTTTTCGGTCTACATCAGAATCTGAAGACTTCTGAACAAATCCAGATGTAAAGTGTGGTTTAACACTTTCCGATCTTGAGTAATCAGCCAGAGTTTGGAAGCAAGGTCTCGTATCTTTTGATATATATGTACCAGTAACGTGCTGCGGAATGGAAAGAAATGGATGACCTTCACTACTCTGGCCACACTTTTATTTTTATGTTTATGAAAGGCCCGTGTACTTAA
>NC_069002.1:22716974-22718778 GCF_001194135.2 Octopus bimaculoides
AAAATATAAAAACTTAATAACTTTGACTGTCATATTGTGCGCTGTACGACAACTGCTGTCGTGACCGCAGCGCATCCTGAGCACCCAGCCTTACCCCCCGACACCCTCGCTCTCTCACTCTCCCGCTTGTGGTCAGCAAGGCAACACAATGATGCTCTCTGTACCTATATTACTATTTCATCTATTTTTTCCATTATCTCTTGCACCCCATACTACAAGATGCCTCCAAAGAGGAAGAATACATCTTCACCTGTAGCAGGAAATGCCAAGAAACAACGGAGAGCTATTGACCTTGACACGAAAATGAAAATCATTACAGACTACAAAGGCGGGAAAAAGGTGAGAGCTATCGCAGATGATACGGGCCTGGCACATTCTACCATCTCTCCTATTTTGAAGGATAAAGCGAAAGTGAAGGAGGCAGCCAGAAGTTCGATAGGCTTTAAAGCATGCATCACAAGACAACGGAAAGGTCTCATTCACGAGATGGAAAAGCTGCTCGCAATCTAGATTGACGATCAGATTCAAAAATGAATTCCGATGAGCCTTCTCACTATCCAAGCAAAGGCACGCAGTATTGTCACCACACTGAAGGAGCAACAGGAAGAAGAATGAACTGAGACATTTACGGCAAACCATGGCTGGTTTCAATGATTTTGTTCGAGAATTAATCTGCATAATCGTAGCATCAGCGGTGAGGCAGCGAGCTCCGATGTGGAAAGAGCAGAGAAATTCGATAATGAGGAACATGTCGGGAGTATAAATCGAAGAGTTGTGGACCTTGCTAATGAACTGAATTTGGAAGTGAACAACATTCAAGAATTAGTGGAATATGAAGAGGGCGAGCAAACTACAGAAGATTTGATCGAATTGGAAGCATTGCAGCACATGGAAGAAGAACAAGAAAAAGAACGAACGAACAGAAGTACAAAAGAAGTTCACCGTCAAGGGATTAGCGAGTGTTTTCTCGAAGATTAATTCTGCTATGCTAGAACTTGAGGCGATAGATCCAAATTTTGAGCGATTTTCCAAGGTGGAAAGGCAGACAACTGAACTTTTCCGATGTTATCGAGAAATTAATGACGAAAAAAAGAAGATAACAAAAGCAAACAACACTGACGGGATTTTTCATGCATTTTGATGTCAAGAATGAGTTGCTTTTGTAATCTTTATCCAAAGTAAAACAAAGTTATTATGTTTGAGTTTCCTTTAAACCTTTTCTATATAATCCTGAGAAAAGTTTATTCGGCAACTTATGTACTGGGCCTGGAATCACAAACATACTTATGATGTCTGAGCTACAATAATACAGTATCCATATCCTAACTTTTAAGGTTTTCCTTGTGATAATCTTACTGTTACTTATTCATTTTTCAACAATTTATGTTAGTGATTCTTGGTCCTGTACTGCATATACATTATACAGGACGGTATTCTGTTTTTATATGTACGTACAGTACACTATACCTATAAAAAAAAATGCATACCCTATGAATATTCGTTTAACGACGGGGCTGTTGGAATGTAACTCGGTCGTTAAATGAGGACAGTCTGTATTAGAAAAGATAAGGTACTCAGATATCTGGATGGTTGAACATTTATAGATTTTTATTAATATGTCACATGTTTTATAAATATTAGCGCTTGTACCTATTCTTGTAGGTTCTTCAGATATGATTTCACTTCAGAGGATTTGTCTCTTTTTATAGTATGTATACTATAAAAGAGACAAATATACTATACAAAGAGACAAATCTTCTGAAGAACCTACAAGAATAGGTGCAAGCGCTAATATTTATAAAAC
>NC_069002.1:22718878-22721490 GCF_001194135.2 Octopus bimaculoides
ATTTATATGTATGTATGTATTTATATGTATATATGTATATGTATGTATGTATGTGGATATTTGTGGATCTTAAAATGTCTTTTGATGCCTCCGTTAGATTTGCAGACCTTCTGGTATTGAAAGGTGTGCACAGTCATATAAGCAGAATAGTTGGTACAAGTTCGTTTTCCATGTGTTCGCAAATGAGATTTGAGCCCAGCAAAAGAAAAAAAGGGCAATGTAATCCAGATCTTGTGTTCTGTGAGTGAAGCAAGGAAAGGAAGGGCTGGCACAAATACCTGCAACAGAGTAGCAATGTTATATAGGGTGATAGAGGAGTAGGTCTACCACCTGACAATAGAGTATGACATGGCTTGTCCTTCATCTCTGTACAGTCCAGAGGTATGGCAGGGGGTGGAGGGCTTACTTTTAGAAAGGGTCAATGATAAGGCAATCCCACATCCATCAACTCAGTTCTGTCCTCATATGGAGACTGAACAAAGGTCACCCCCACCCTTTTTTTTTTACCCAGTAAGTATCATCATGGTATATCTGGGAATTCATTTTGATTCTGGGATCTAGATGAGTGATTGAATTGAATTTCCTTTTAAGATCCATGACTTTGAGAAGCCACCATAACCGTTCAGTGCTATTTAGCATCAAAAGGATGTCTTACTGCAGACACTTTCAAGAATCGTTGCCTTCAACATCTCCATCTCCACAGAACAAGGAAAATTCCTTCAACATTTCAAAGAAAAGGTAAAATTCTGTGGCTGTGCTACAATATGTTTAGAACTTCAAAAACTAGGGAGTGGTGTGGCCCCCATCAATGTGAAGCATTGTTGATAAGGCCACTCCCACATTGGAAAGTTCTTGTCAAGTTTTGGAATTTGGTTATTTCATAAGCACTGGTATAGGAGCAAGGATCAAATAGCACAACCAACAGCATGGGCATATGAGAAAGGATAACAACATCAACCGTGATCCTATAATGATGGAATCTATTGTGTGTGTCCGTTTATTTTAATTGCAATATATATTAAAAAAGAAGAAAAATGGACAAGTTCGCATAAAGCTCATGCATGCCATGTGACTGGGTTTTGTTTTAATTATTTAAACAAATGTACATCGTTTGTTATGTATTGATTAGGAGTTCAATATATGACAGTTCCAAACCCTGAAACAACCTGCAACATTTCTTGCCTGGAGATTAGCAGTGTTGTTAAATTGCCACAGATGGAAGATGTTCTTTCTGCAAAATTACCAACTGTCTACAGATCACAATCTGTAAGAATCAGTTTTGGAATATTTCAGTCAGAGCCACAGAGAAATTCCCTTTGGCAGCAACAGACTTAGACTGAATTGTTTCCTTTTACGTTACAGTTCTACAAGAACAGAAGCTATATATATAGGTCTACAACAAATCCGGTCACGTGACCAGCTTTAACCAATGAGCACCATCCTTAAAAATATCTCACAGATACAATATTTGTCATTTTACATAATTACTCAGAATATTGGTTTCAAATTTTGGCACAAGGCCAGCAACTTTGGGGTGGGGGTTTGGGGTTAAATCAATTACATTAACTGTTCAACTGGTACTTATTTTATCAACCCCGAAGGGATGAAAGGCAAAGTTGACGTCAGCAGAATTTGAACTCAGAATGTGAAGACTGACAAAATGCTGCCAAGCATTTTGCCCAGCATGCTAACTATTTTGCCAGCTCATCGCCCTAATTATTGGGAATATTCTGTTCTACTATAAGCACAAGGCCTGAAATTTGTGGGGAGAGGCTAAGTCAATTACATCGACCCCTAGTACTCAACTGGTACTTATTTTATTGGTCCTGAAAGGATGAAAAGCAAAGCTGACCTCGATGGAATTCGAACTCATAATGCAAAAATGGCCGAAATGCCTCTAAACCTTTTGCCTAGCATGCTAACGAGTCTGCCAGCACATTGCCTTGATTATTTAGAATGTTGTCTGATAGATCACAGATATGTGTCATGTTTGAAATTCTGAGTAGTGATGTTGTGATTCATCGTTTTCTAATAAATAGGAATACGACATCATGTATTGATAATACTTTTGTTTTGTAGACACCAGGATGTGGTGTGTATCATCATCATCATCAGATAATATCATTTTTTTCTGTGATGTGTCAGACAGAATCTTTTGAGGTTAATTTGTTACTGTTGGATGCCTTTCCTGTTACCAACCTTCACCTGTTTCCAAGCAAGGTGATGTTTCTGCATGGCCAGACAAGTTTTTCATGGTAGACTGGACATGAACAACACTGCTTGTATGATGGTGATGCTCATTTACAGCCATCACATGATATCAAAGCAAGGGGCCATTCATTTGTATATGCACATGCACATTCTTTTATTCTTTTTTTTTCTTTTACTTGTTTCAGTCATTTGACTGTGGTCATGCTGGAACACCGCCTTAGTCAAACTAATCGACAGCAGGACTTATGGGGATGTAAGCACACCAACTTTGGTTGTCAAGTAATGGTGGGGGGACAAACACAGGCACACAAACATATACATACACACACACACACATATATATATATATATCTTTCTCTCTCTCTCTCTCTCTGTATATATATATATATATATATATATAT
>NC_069002.1:22722312-22725198 GCF_001194135.2 Octopus bimaculoides
AACCCTAACCCTAACCCTAGGGCTAGGGTTAGGGTTAGGGTTAGGGTTAAAGCAAATTTAAAATGAAAAAAGCAAATAAGACGAAGGTATGGAGATTAAATACGCTTTACATCGCTTAATCAGCCAAAGGAGTAAATGTAAACAACTGAATACTTGTCAGTGATTGGTTGAAATTATCGAAATAAGACAATTTTTTACATGAAATGAATTCGAATACAAAAATATTTTTCTGTTCTATAACACAAAATAGATAAGTATACGAAGTTTGAAAGTCTTTCCGTACCAAAAACACTACATAAAACATTAATGAAAAATGTGGCCCCCGTTTTAAAATAGATCCATAAAGTGTATTGTTGATGGTGACCATTTCTCATGTCTGAGGATTTTAGTTTTCTCCTGATTTAGTGGTTCCATCTTGGTGATAGCATTGATGAATGAAAATGCCAACTCTTGAAGGAACAACAATGGCAAGGAAGGATTGTTGCTGTTCTTCCTATATCTTGGGCTCTTTAGGTTTTCCTTCAACTTTTCTTTTCGACTTTGGAAAAAGATCAATTCCAGTGGTGATGGAATGCCACCTGTTGGGGTGGTTCTTTCTCAGCTTCACTTTCTTAGTTTCCCTTTGATGGTTGTTCTTTGTAACAGCAGAAGACTTGTGTGTTTCAGAGATTCTGAGAGCAATGCTGTCAGGTGTCCAGTGCTCCTTGTTGGCCAACCATAGAAGCAAGGTCAAAGAAGAAGATCCACAATAAAATTTGTATGTGTTTACACACACACACACACACACGCACAACCATATATATATCTACTACATATGTGGAAAATCAGTGTGTGTGTGTGTTTGTGGCATTGTTACCTAACTCCTTCTACATCGTTTTATTGATTTTGATGAAACTTAACACGTGAGTAGAACTCATGTCTGGAAACCTCATCACATACTTAGATTGTTGAAAAAAATCAATAATATGGCCCCTGGAAAGGACCTTTATATCTACCTCATATAACTAATTTTTTTTAACACCCAAGAGAAATAACTCATAGCACCTGTACAATATTTTTTTAGACACTCAAGGAAAATAACCCATTTCATTGTTCATGTTTGATTACTTTGAATATTGATTTTTTTTGTGTATCCTATTTCTAATTTTTGCAGACAATATCACTTTTATACTTTATTTGACACGTGAGTAGAACTCATGTCTGGAAACCTCATGACATACTTAGATTGTTGAAAAAAATTGATAATAGGGTCCTTCAAATGGATCCTTCTATCTACTACATATTACTAATATTTTATTTAAACAACCCAAGGGAAATAACCCATACCACCTACAGATTTTAGCAAAGCGTTCAGTATCTGATTCTCACGGTCAGCCAAACTAATTCTGCATTTCACTACTCATAGTCTTGAACTGCTAAACATTATTATTGCACTTCCTTAATTTGAATCTTAAACATTAAAGACTTCATTTATACATATCTATACGTATATACATCTTTGAATGCCCATTACTCCGATAATTCTGCATTTTTACAGTTACACTTTTTCCATGACAGTAGATAGATTTTTTTATTCCACAACGTAGTTATAGTGGCTTCATGCAGGCATAGCATGGATTCGATCCTTGATTGCCAAATTCCACTTAACACTTCAACAGTGCTTTTCTCACGGTAAACCAATAGTTTTTCTGTGAATGATAGCAGTTGTACATTTCCAAGATGCCTTCGCTAAGCAGAATAATGTCTTTGCCTCTCGCAAACCGCCGACAGCCTCTCTCACCAATCTCTGACAATCTTTCTTGCCAACCTCTGAAAACCTCTCTCGCCAACCTCCAGCAATCTCTGCCTGCTCCAGCTAACAGTTTTTTGTATGTTTTCATGATGGAAAATACACCTTTTGTGGCAGTTATAGTGAAATTGCTTTCTTATATCAGAGTAATAAGGCATTTCAATAAAACATCTTTACCCCCGGAAATTACTGGGTACACCAGCTAGTATATATATATATATATATATATATATATATATATATATATATATATATATATATATATCTATACACACACACACACACACACACACACATATATATGAGGGGGTGCTGAAAAGTTCCTGGCCTTGAGTAAAAGAAAATACAGGAGGATCAGTTAATCACGATTTTATTCAACATATTTCCCTCTCAGACTTGCACATTTATTTGTAGTGGTCCTTCAGTTTTAGTAAGCCCTATAAAAGAACTCAGAAGGTTAGGCCTCCAACCAGGCCTTTTGTGATACTCTTAAAGCCAGGAACTTTTCAGCACCTCCTCATATGTATATACGAAGCACATAAATACGATAACTAATAGCATGTAGATTGGGTTGAAAATTTCACAAATTCTTATGACACCAACAATGTATATAAACCATCTTCATCATCATCATCATCCTTTGTCTGTTTTCCATGCTGGCATGGGTTGGATGGCTTGACCAGAGAGAGAGAGAGACTGCCTTTCTTTAGGAATTTGGTGCCATTTGGTGGCAGTGGCTGGTTTTATGTTAGTTTTCACCCTTTGCAGATCACTTGCCAATTTCTGCAAAGACCTTGTCATGTTTCCACTTGTATTGGCCTGCTCCCAATGCCCCAGGGCATCCAATCAAAATGTGGTTCAAAGAGCAAAGAGTGCTCTACACTGCTTGCAGGGTGGGTCTTCTTCTTGGTCTCATATTTTAAGGCTGTTTGAGGTTAGCAAGAGGTCAGCGACTGCATGAAGGAGGAAGGACAATCTTCTCTGGTCAGTGCTCCAGTGTTCCTTCCAGGAACTGTTTGTTTATCTCTCCCTCCCTTCTCTGTCTGTCTGTCTGTCTGTCTGTCTGTCTGTCTGTCTGTCTGTCTGTCTGTTTGTCT
>NC_069002.1:22725208-22729439 GCF_001194135.2 Octopus bimaculoides
TCTGTCTGTCTGTCTGTCTGTCTGTCTGTCTGTCTGTCTGTCTCTGTCTCTCTCTCTCTCTCTCCCCGTCCTTGTCTTGATGTCATGCATTAATTGTAGACAAATGGCACTGTCATGCAAGCTGTGTTGTTTCTTTGCAATCTCGTACAAAAACATCTCTGGGCCTTTGTACTGTTCATGTTTGAAGGACTAGCAGAAAAATATTGCCTCACTTTGAAACAGGTGCAGGTTGGTAACAAGAAGAGCATCTTGCCAAAGATAATCTCCCTTGGCAAATTTTGTCCAATCCAATGCAAATGTGGAAAAATGATTGTTAATGTAATGATGATGATGATACATGTGCGCGCACACACACACACACACACATGTATATGTATATATATATATTTAGACAAGTATATACTTATACATGTTAAATTAAAGTTTGTTATTTAAAATCTAGTTTAATTCTAATAACAGAACATTTACTGATAGAGTGACTCAATATTAAGAAAAGAGTTCAGTTTGTGAAGTCCCTGTCAACCTGAACTGCATGCATGTATACATACAAACATACATACATACATATGTACATACATGCATACATACATACATATATAAATACATATATACATGCATGCATGCATGCATAAAATGTAAGCACAATAGACCTGATATAATGATTTGGGATAGAGAAGAGAAACTGTGCACAGTTGTGGAAATTAGCTGCCCAGCAGATGTCAACATAAAGCTGAAGATCAGTGAAAAAGAGAACACTTATGCTGAACTATTGAGAAATCTGCAGTTACTCTATCCAGATTACAAGTTCAGGTTTATACCTGTAATTATTGGGATATGTAACACACTGCCTAAATACCAATCTTGATAAATTAGGCTTCTCAAAACCAGAAAGGAGAAAACCAATTCGAAGACTACAGATCTAATCCATCACTGGAACTGTAGAAACCTGTAAAACTTTCCAGAAGTTTATCATTTGAATACGTATGAGTATGTCTAGACATGCAATTATATGCATGAGAATACGTACATAAAAACATACAAATCTGCACATACATACATACATACATACATATACATACATATATACATACATACATTGCATGCATACATACATACATGCATACATACAAACAAAAATACCATGTTGTTGATGTTGAAATTCCAATGAAGAAGCCTTGAATCTAGATTAGAAACCGGTTCTTTCTCTGTTGGCAAGAAATCTTGAAATAAACTGGATAACGACATACATACATACATGATGATGGCTGAACACTAATGACCGAGGAATACCATCACTGACCATTGCCCATACAAAATGTTAGCAATATCTATGCATAAGGTTATTACACCCATGGTCGGCTTCATTCAAGCTCATGTCTGCGGTTTCCGTACTTGATGTGGCACCCTCCTATTCAACTGGGCATTGGAAAGTTGCCTCACCAATGATCAGGTAACCTAAAATTTTAGATCCAATAAGGCTTGCAAAACACCTCACAGATCTTCTCCACCCTACAGACATGATCTAAGTCACTCATGAGGTCTCTCATGAGTACTACGGGTAACATGGAATCCAGTACAACCTGTTGAATGGTCAGGTCATCAGCAACTGAAATGGCTCCCCCCCCCACTTGGCTTGCCTGGTGAGGAGGATTACTAGTCAAAAGGACAGATGAACCTGGTGTAAGTTCAACAATTATCTATCAATAGTATGCATCCTAAGAAATTCCAGGGTGGTAAGTAGCATGCTGGAAAACCTCTGGGAGTGAGGCACCACTCAGCTTTTGTTAATGCCTGTCTCTAGAAGGTCACTCTGATATTCTGATATAAAACCAGATCTGTAGGGGATGGCATTGGACATTTTGGAGACCTTGTGTATGAAATCATGAAACGCCCACATTCCTGAGCCTGTGACCCATATTGGCACATGCATACATTATTTAATGGGTATCAAAAGGGTCTTGGAAGGTAACTTAGTTGCCCTTCAGATGTATATCAGGCTAACAGCTTAACCATAATATTCTTTTCTACTCTAGACACAAGACCTGAAATTTTGGGGGGGAGGGAGCCAGTCAATCAAATCGACCTCAGTATGCAACTGGTACTTAATCTATCGATCCCAAAAGGATGAAAGGCAAATTCCACCTCAGCTGAATTTGAACTCAGAACATAAAGGCAGATGAAATACTATTAAGCATTTCACCTGGCGTGCTATCGTTTCAACCAGATCACTGCCTTATCTTAACCATAATATTGAAACACGTGTAGAGATGTTTTGACTATCCATACTTATTTCTTTACTGCATACATACATACAAATGTATGTGTGTGTGTGAAGGTACAGAACCTAATAATTTGGGTGTTGGACTCCTGATTTCAATTCCCACACTTGCAGTATGTTGTGTTCCTTCATTTCACACTGCTCCTGTCCACTCAGCCATAGATGGGCGACCCTGCAACAAACTGGCATTCTGTTCAGGAGAAATGTTGGTCTGCCATTGGGGTGGCACTCTTTGAAAGCTATAACAATGTAAAGAAGTGTATTGTTGAACAGTAGTATTTAACAACATGTAATAGTCATGCTGTTACAGTGATATACACACACACACACACACACACACACACACACACACACACACACACACACACACACACACACACACACACATATATATACACTTTATTTGTGGTTAACAAGGCTACCAATGGTTTTATGTAAAGAGATCTTCACAATTATTCATGTGTGTCATATAGAAGTGTTGGTCCTCATCACTATTTTGGATAAAAAGACATTGAAGAATATTCTTATTCCAATATTAGTGTGTGTGTGTGTGTGTGTGTACGTACATACACACACAATCATGGCCTTTCAAGGTGCATACTTCTGTGGTTAGAGCATTGGGCTCACAACCAAGAGGTAGTGAGTTCAATTCCCAGACTGGGATGTGTGTTGTGTTCTTGAGCAAGACACTTTATTTCAGGTTGCTCCAGTTCACTCAGCTGTAGAAATGAGTTGCGACGTCACTGGTGCCAAGCTGTATTGGCCCCTTTGCCTTTCTCTTGGATAACATTGTTGGTATGGAGAGGCTGGTATGTATGAGCGATTGCTGGCCTTCTATAAACAACCTGGAATTGTGCCTCAGAGGGAAACTTTCTTGGTGGAATCCCTTGATCATTCATGACCGAAGGGGCTCTTTTATACAGTCATAGCCAAAAGTTTGGAACATAGATCTGAAAATTAGAATTTTTATATTAAATGCACAAATATTTGAATCAAATTGTACTTGGACATAACAATTTTAATTTTTAATAAAATGTTCCAAACTCTTGGCCACAACTGTACACACACATATATAAGAATGTGTGCATACACACACACACATATACATAAAATGTATACATATGTTTTACTATTGAAGGAAGTCTATATAAGTACTTTCATCATTTTTCAGACCTTCTCAAATTGATGAAGCTGATGTTTTCTATGACCTTTGAAAGAAAAAAATTGACTGGGAGAAAGTCCAAGGGGGTTTCATTTTAAAGAGGAAAAATTTAAAGGATTAAGTAGAAGGGGTTTATGTAGGTGACATATACGAATGATAACAGAATAATTTGCTCTGTCGGGTGGTCTTGGGTATTTTCATTAATCCTCTCCTTGTTGTGTATTTGTCTTGTTAATCTTATTTATTTTTAACCAGTGCAAAATGATTGTCACATTTTCCTCCTTTTTAAATAACCACCACTACCACCACCACCACGACTACTACAACCACCACCACCACCATCATCAAGAAATTCTGTGGTGGGGGGATGGGAGGGAGAGGGATCTGAATGGAACGATTGTTGTTTATTTAAACTTGGTGACATTACTGAGTTTGTAACATCAGTGCTGGTGTGTGGTGTCCCTGCGCATGTGTGGTGTCCGTCTCTGATGTGAGGTTTGTGTTCGTGAGGATGTGATTGTGTGTCCACAGCAGAAAGTTTTACACTTTCAAATTATGCAAATAGTTCAGTCAGCAGCATTAAAGTCATACCTGCCCTTCCCCCTCCTTCCTCCCCTTCTCCCTACCACTTCTCCTTTCTCCATTTCTCCCTCCCTCTCTCTCTTCTCTCCTAATTTCCTGTTCTTTATTTCGTAATCCCTACTCATTAGCTCTCTGTCTCTCTCTCTCCCCTCTCTCTTTCTCTCCCCTCTCTCTTTCTCTCCCCTCTCTCTTTCTCTCCCCTCTCTCTT
>NC_069002.1:22729449-22734166 GCF_001194135.2 Octopus bimaculoides
CCCTCTCTCTTTCTCTCCCCTCTCTCTTTCTCTCCCCTCTCTCTTTCTCTCCCCTCTCTCTTTCTCTCTCCCTCCTCTCTCCCCTTCTCTCTCTTCCTCTCTCCCCCTCTCTCATTCATATATGTTTCCGTCTGTCTCTCTCTCTCTGTTTCTCTGTCTGCCTGTATCTCCCCCTCCCTACCTTTCCACCTCATCCTGGTCATTTTCAAGTGTTGGTATTCATGTTCGTCAAATGTCTTGACCAGATTTATAGAAGAAGGAAGAGAGATTTGTGAAACCATAGTAATCCTCACTTTCTCTAATTATTTTGGTTACATGAAGAAAAAAAAAAGTGTGTTGGATGGGTTTGGAGTGTGGAGAGGAGATTTTATTTGCAACGTGGAAGCAGGTCATCATAATTGTTGTATCTACAAATTCAAAGACAAACCTTGATCTTGCAGAATTTTGTAAGCTATCTTTAGTCCTTTGACAAAGTTTATATTGAGTAAAGTGTTGGAATTAGGAATTAATGGCAAAAATCTTTCATTACATTAGAGATTGTAATGAACCAATTTGAAAGAGAAAATCGTCAGATGTTTATCGTCAGTATGTTTCCTTCTGTGTGTGTGTGTGTGTGTTTATACCACTATATCAGTAGGTGTGTGTGTGTGTGTGTGTATATATGTATGTTTATTTCTCTATATTTGTAAGTATATAGATGTATGTGTGAAGGCGCATGGCTCAGTGGTTAGAGCGTCAAGCTTACGATCGTGAGGTTGTGAGTTCGATTCCTGGACCAGGCTGTGTGTTGTGTTCTTGAACAAGACACTTTATTTCAAGTTGCTTCAGTTCACTCAGCTGTAGAAATGAGTTGCGACATCACTGGTGCCAAGCTGTATCGGCCTTTGGCTTTCCCTTGGATAATGTCAGTGGCATGGAGAGGGCAGGCTGATATGCATGGGTGATTGCTGGTCTTCCATAAACCACCTTGCCTGGGCTTGTGCCTTGGAAGGTAACTTTCTAGGTGCAATTCCATGGTCATTCACGACCGAAGGGGGTCTCAAGATGTATGTGCGTGTATGCATATATGTGTATATGTTTGTGTTTTTGCCTCTATATAAGTATGTAAATGTATGTGTATATGTGTTTATACCTCTATATAAGTATATATGTGTATGTGTATGGATACATGTTTATGTGTGTGTGTTTATATCTCTGTATCAGTATGTAAATGTATGTGTGTATGCATATATGTGTGTTTATACCTCTATATAAGTATATACCCATATGCATATATTTATACCTGTATATCAGTATAGAACTGTGTGTGTGTGTGTAACAATGTGTACCCAGTACACTCTGTAAAGTGGTTAGTGTTAGAAAGAGCATTCAGCTATAGAAACCAAGCCAAAGCTGACCAAGCCAAAGCTGACCAAGCCAAACCAAGCCAAAGCTGACTAGAACCTGCCAGCTCTGGTCAAACCGTCCAACCCATGCCAGCATGGAAAATGGATATCAAAGGATGTTGATGATAATAAATGTGTCTCAACACACATGTATATTAGCATCATCTATCACATGTCTTCCATGCTGGCTTAGGTTGGATAGCTTTACAGGAAGGATCCAGTGAGCTGGAGAAACATGTTGATCTCTTGTGTTTGTGTTTTGACATTGGGTTCTATGGCTTGGTGCCCTTCCTAACACCAACCATTTTACAGTGTGTACTGGGTGCTTGTTTTATAGCCCTGGCAAGGATCTTCATGCTGGGTGTTGAGGCATTAAAGTGTGATAGAGGGACAGAAACAGGTGTCTTGCTATAATGCCACCCTGCATTATATAGGATCACATGAGAGTGACTGGAAAGGGAGATGAAATTGGTGGTAACAAGCTATCAAGGTACAAGAAGGTGAGTGGAAGACAGAATAGGGTGAGTGGATTGGGAAGAATGAGTGTGAGGGGGAGATCAACAGATGAATGGAAGTGATTTGAAGTAAATGGTGAGCATAGGTGTTTAGAATGTCCAATTTTATTTTAAAGTGATTTCCATTGAACAAAAACAGCAACAACCAAGAATTAAAATTACTTCACAGTAATTACTTCACAGAAATAGGGAAATAATCTAATTTCTTTCTAAAATTTTCTTTTTATTTTCATTAAAAAGAGAAGATTATTGTGATCTGAGCTGTTAATCCAGTTTCTACATCATGGTGTAGGCATTTGCATTGGTAATATTCTTGAGAAGGAAATGTCTCAGTTTGTATGTAGACTCTGTATGAGACATTTAATCCTTATTCTGTCTTTGCAAAACTACTATTCTTGGAATTCCTTTCCCACCCATCATTTACTTCTAAATAATCACTAAGCCTCCAGTAATTAAAATTCCACTCTATTAAAATTCCACAAAGATTGACTTTGTCTTTCATTCTTTCTGGGTCAATAAAATAAGTACCAGTTATATAGTAGAGTTGATGTAATCAACTAACCCCTTACCTAAAGTTTCAGGCCTTGTGCCTATTGGAGAAAAAAAATCAAATCTATTAACCTTTTGCTTTCTCTCTCTCTCTCTCTCTCTCACACACACACTTTATGCATTGTCTCATATGTCATGTGCTTACACATACATCATATGCATACACCCACATTATATCATGCACACAAACATCATGCCATTCTTCAGCCCCAAATAGTTTGGAAAGACCCTAAGCACTAAAACCATTCCTTAGACTGCCTAAAGACAAAACAGATTGTTAAAACAATTACAATGTTTTTGTTATCTCGTCACAGTTTTTCTTATCTCACAGACATGATCTTCCATAAGTTTGAAAGAACACATTTGTCTATTGTTTCCATATTAATTAATATTCATTTGTTTTCTTTGATAAGTTAAATTAAAAGCAGACTAGATTTGTTTAACACCAAATCTTGTTATTAAACTGTGACAATAACATCAACTCATTTGTTTAACAGTTATTAACAAGAACATATCATCTTCTTTACAGGTGTTGTTGGTAATTCCCCTTTGTTCTGTCATGGGATAGAGTAACTGTGGTGTAATTAGTGTGAAATGGTTTAATCCTTAAGTAGGTATTTTATCAGTAAATACAGATAATCACTATAAGCAACAGGAGCACAGTATAGATAATGACTGTCTGGTTAACTTGGTGAGATTCTTGAACAAAACTCATTTTGATACAAACCTGAAATATCTCTTAACCCTCTAGATCAGTGAAGCTTTTTAATATCCGGATCAGATCCAAAACCTGAATTTTTTTAGAGTGCCACACCAAAAAAAAAAAAAAGAAAAGAGAAGTGAAACACAAATTAATTAAAGAAAACTTTATTATATTCATAGAAGCAAGATAGTTGATGGGCTGCATACAGCCCATGGAGTTGAGAACTGCTACTTTTGATACATACTCACCTGAGATCACATTTAGTTTGGTAAAACAAAGTTCTTCTTTTAAAGTAATCTAAAGTAAAAAAATTACCATCAAAATGTTAATTTATGTTCCAAACACCAGATTAATAATGAGGAAGTTATTTTTACTAAATTCTTATCTTCAAAAATAATTGAAACAAAGGCAATGTGTTTCAACAGAAATATGGTAACAAAAGGATTAAAGTGATCTTAATTAAAGACTTACATTTAAAAATCCTATAGCAAGTGTAACTTTGAGATGAATAAGCTACACAGTCTTGATCTGCCCTGGTGACTCTGCATGATCCTTGCATGTTTTGCCTCATCACAGTTGTCGAATAAAATATGTCATTCACTGCCTTATTTTTTCCAGTTATAATTTGTACACCATTTTTTTTCTAAGTGCAAGATTAATTTTCATGAAAGCTGGAGTAGAAGTGAACTGAAAGAGCATGTCTGGTCATTTAAAGACATCACCAGTGTTTGGTGCGAGACAGTGGCACGAGTGTAGACAGTAACTGTTGGACGGCGAGAATGGTAAAAGGCGTTGATGGCAGAGGAAGATCAAAGATGGGAAAAAGTGGTGAGATCTGATCTCACATTGTTGTGCTTTATAGATATGATAATGCAGGAATACAACCAGCAACAACATGCTGTACCTCTACAAACCCAGCCAACCCAAAGCATCAAAAACAAAACAAAGAAAAAAAAAACCAAACCAAAACAGACATTAATCCTTTTGATATTAACCTGGTTGAAATCACCTCTGGCTCTGTAGAACTAATGTCTTGTTTTCATTAAAATTGCTGCCAGCTCCTGACAGCAATAATAAATAATCCAGTTGAAATGTAATGGGTTTAATTTCTTAGAAATTAACCCGTCTGCGGATGATATCAGCTAACAAATGCTACCCCTAGGTTTGGTTTTCAATCACCACTGTGTTGGATGACTATCCTGTCATGGAGACAATAAGGCTACCTCGTATTTGTTTACAAGATGACTGCTTTGAGACTCCGAAACTTTTGACTAACGCTAGTATAATAGTATAATACAGAACACTGTGTGTGACTTTTACCTTAGAATTTACTTTAAGAATGTAAAAATATACGATAAAGCTATGTAGACCTTTAGGCCAACATATGACCAAATTGACTTCCAACCAGTCAGTTAGAACCAATTGTGATCGTAAGTCAAGGACGACCTGTGTATATATATATATATATATATATATATATATAGTTCAAAGAAACAATAACAAAAAAACAAAAAAACAACAAAGTGAGGACGTGATATGGATAGTATTATTGGACGCTCAGGAAA
>NC_069002.1:22734902-22738878 GCF_001194135.2 Octopus bimaculoides
ATATATATATATATATATATATATAGAGAGAGAGAGAGAGAGAGTTGTTGTGGTGTTGTGCTGAAAAGCTAATCATTTCTAGTTGAGATACAAGGGGCCAGAAATTTTGAGGAGTGAGTGTTATTTGATATTATAAATCCTAGTTCTGCTGGTAAATGATATAGTAACAACACACACACACACATACACCCATTCAACTTTATTGAATTAGTGTCCTGGTCATTTTCAGTTTGACATGTCAGGCATCTAACCTATCAATTGATTTTGATTGATCATATTTATAGCACCATATGTTACCTGGAGGTAACTGAATGATTGGCTTTAAAAATGTTGAAATTTCAATCATCATCATCATTCTAGTGTTCCCTTTTGCATGCTTGCATGGATCAAACAACTATCATGTGATTTCAAGACAAGGAGACACTAAGACCCCCCCCCCCCCGTTGGCTCCAACATTGTTATGAACTCTGTGCAAACATGAAGGCAGGGTGGCAAAACGCCACTCCTGTAAATGGAAACCTTACCTGTCATTGTGGTTTTATATCATAGAGCAAAGCAGGTGTGCCCATCCACTCAAGAAAACACGTAAATGATCCAGAAGCACTCAAGCAAACTGAGTCCTCAACGTGTTCCTTTTGCCAAATGCTTTGCAAGGCGCTAACAGGCCTCGAGATACATTCGTGTCCATAGAACATGATTACCACTTCATTTTACTGAACCTTCATTTGTCGTTCACAGTGAGATAATCCATCATATATATGCATGTATGTGTGTATATATATGTATGTATGTGTATATATATATATGTGTGTGTGTGTGTGTGTGTATCTATATGTGTGTGTACACACACACACACACACACACACACACACACATATGTAGTGAGATTCTTTCAGTTCCCATTTACAAAACCCACTCTTGAAGCTTTGCTTTTCCTGGGACTATAGTAGAAGACACTGACCCTAGATGCCATGCTGTGGGACTGAACCTGTGGTCACATGGTTGAGAAGCAAGCTTCTTAACCACCCAACCACAATATGAATATATATATACACGAATGAGTGGATAAATGAAAGAAGGGCACTAGCTGTTTTGATTCATATGCATAATGCATGTGTGTGTGTGTGTGTGTGTGTGTGTGTATTATACAACTTTGATTTTTGGGTTCAATAATTGTTATCTGTAATGCAGCCCATCAGTGAATGTAATATAATGACTGAGGAAAATCTCTTAGGGTCAACATCAGCAGAAAAGACAAATAGTTAAGTTAATGCTCATGAGCTTTTTATTTATCACTTAGAAAGTATTTTTTTGTCTTGCAAGGTACTTTGTGACTCTGTCAGTGCTGGTGTCATGTAAAAAAGCACCCAGCTACACTCTGTAAAGTGGTTGGTGTTTGGAAGGGCATTGAGCAGTAGAAACCATGCCAAAGCAGACAACTGGAGCCTGGTGCAGCTCCCAGCCTGGCCAGCTCCTGTCAAACCGTCTGACCCATGCCAGCATGGAAAATGGATGTTAAATGATGATGATGATTTACCAGTCCTTCAGAGTCTTGTAGAGATAAGGAATGGTATTCTCCAGAAATTGGGAATCTTGCCTGAATACTTGCAACAGAAAGGACTCATTTATAGCTCCCCCCCACTCCACTCTTCAAGGGTGGGGTCAAATTGGATAAAGTCTACGTCGGATTAACACATTTGAGCTGTAATCAAACTGAAGTATGTCTGTACATTGTCACCATACTTAACGAACATCAGGATAATTAATATTAGTAATTGATATTAGCTGTTCAATATTTAAGAGATGAGGAATTATGTACATTATTTACATTATTTACAATTGATGGATATTTGTCCTCATCTTGTTTGTTGCTAACACAACGTTTCGGCTGATATACCCTCCAGCCTTCATTTCCAGTCTTGGGGAAATTTCAAACCTGGGTTCTCATTCCTAAGGTATTTTTCGATGTCATTATTATTATTATTGTTCAGGTCACTGCTTGGAATCAAACTCAGAATCTTGGGGTTAGTAGCCTGCGTTCTTACCACTACGCCAAATGAGAACAAATATCTATCGAATGTAAATGATGTTGATATTAGCTGTTATGCTAATTTTAATTCTTTTTATTCTTTTACTTGTTTCAGTCATTGAGTTGTGGTCATGCTGGAGCACCACCTGGGAGGATTTAATTAAACAAATCAATTTATTTATTTATTTGAGTTTGATACTTATTTTATCAATTTCATTTTTTCCTGAGCTGCTAAATTACAGGGATGTAAACAAACCCACTCATTGAGCAGTGGGAGAAGGACTTCACACACACATTTATCCTTCTTCACACACACATTTATCTACACATAGTTGTGGCTCTGTGGTTAAGAAGCCTGCTTTCCAACCATGTGGCTGTAGGTTCAGTTCCACTACTGCACAGTACCTTGGGCAAGTGTCTTCTATTGTAGCCCTAAGTCAACCAAAGCCTTGTAAGTGGGTTTGGTACATGGAAACTGAAAGAAGCCTATCATACATATGTATCTACGTATTTGCCCCTAACCATCATTTGACAACAAGTGTTGCTTTGTTTACATCTCCATAACTTAGTAGTTCAGAAAAAGAAACCGATAGTATCAAGCTTAAAAAAAACAAAATAATCACGGGGGTTGATTTTGTTTGACAAATTATTTGAGGCAGTGCTCCAGCATGATCATGTCCCAATGAGTTAAACAAGTAAAAGATAAACTGGTTTCTGTCTAACAAATTCACTGACAAGTCATTAGTTGACCAGGGGCTGTTGTAGAAGATACTTGCCTGAGGTGCTGTGCAGTGGGACTGAACCGAAGATCATTTGACTGCTAAGTGAACTTCTTTAACACCTAGCCATGCTTGTACTTACAATTGAAATTCAAAGTTATCTCCCCTACTTGCCATAATCAGATTTAAGAATTAAGTCGATGTTGCTATCTTAACAAAATTAATTATGCTTATTACATTAAATCATAATAATTCTTTGTTATTGTTGACTATATTGTTTTCTTCTGTGGTTGCTATGGTAATTCACATGCTTTTAGATTCTGTTTCTACTTCAAATTCTTCAGATGATTATTCCTTTAACCATTTAGCATTCAGACTCCTCTGTCAAATGTAATTTGTATTTATTCTCATTGTTTTGAATTAATCTTGCATTATCTCTTAAGTCTAAGATTGCGATGATGTTATTGTTTATTTTTAGAATGACATTGTAGGGTAGGTGTGAGAGGCTGGATTTGGTTAGTTTAGACATAATATGGCAAGTTTAGATGCTATTAGGTTAAACATTTTTAAAAACACAGGCATCTTCCAAGGTACAAAATTCTTGTGTTCCTCAAAATCTGATCATAAATTGAAGTTCGATAACTTAGAGTTCTGTAATATAAAATGTATTTTCCTATTGAGTTCCATGGGAACTGACTTCGATGTAAGATTAAAGTCAATGGACAAAGATGTTTCTCATTGTGGAGTTCCACCAAACTGCAACATTTTCAGGGGTACCATTCTTCTATAAAGTAGATCGGAATGGTTTGTGTTCTTCAGATTTGTAATTCTTCATCTTTTCATGTCTTGGGGACATATTCAAGATGTGAGACATTTCCACTTTAGAATGTCGCAACATATATATGTATGTGTGTATGCATGTGTGTATGTATATGTGTGCATATATATATATATAATATATATGTGTGTGTGTGTGTGTGTGTGTGAGTGTGAAGGCGCATGGCTCAGTGGTTAGAGCGTTGAGCTTACGATCGTGAAGTTGTGAGTTTGAATCCCGGACCGGGCTGCGTGTTGTGTTCTTGAGCAAGACACTTTATTTCATGTTGCTCCAGTTCACTCAGCTGTAGAAATGAGTTCCAACATCACTGGTGCCAAGCTGTATCGGCCCCTTTGCCTTTCTCTTGGAGAACACTGGTGGCATGGAGAGGGGAGACCAGTATGCATGGGC
>NC_069002.1:22738961-22740887 GCF_001194135.2 Octopus bimaculoides
CGGCCCCTTTGCCTTTCTCTTGGAGAACACTGGTGGTGTGGAGAGGGGAGACCAGTATGCATGGGCGACTGCTGGTTTTCCATAAACAACCTTGCCCGGACTTGTGCCTGGGAGGGTAGCTTTCTAGGTGCAATCCCATGGTCAGTCATGACTGAAGGGGATCTCAGCATATATATATACATATATAAAGTGTGTGTGTATACCTATATATTATGTATTTGTGTGTGTATATATATATATATATATATAATGTGTGTGTGTGTGTGTTATGGTTCTCCTTTGCCATGACAGGACTAAATAACCATTTTTTTCTTTTCAAACTCAATATATTTCACATGTCTTGTATCTAATATGGCAGTGTGGACTCACTGATATTTTCTCTTCTGGTCTCTCATTTAAACAACAGCATAAATACAAGGACAAGTATTACTTACTTTATACATCTTACAGCTCTGATGAGGCTATGAGAAAACAGACTGACACATATTTAGTTGTGGGTGCTGTGTTCCCATAGCTGAAACAGTTGTAAGCTAATGAATGTAACTGCATAACTCTCGATCCTTTGTCTTGTTCCAGATACACATACACACTCTGTCATCATCATCATGAAAGTTTAACATCTGTTGGATGGTTTGACAGGAGCTGACAATCAACAGAGCTTCTTTGGGTTCCAGTATCTACTTTGACATAGTTTCTATGGCTGGATGCTCTTCTTAACACCAACCCCTTTACAGAGTGTACTGGGTTCTTTCTATGTGGCACCAACATTAGGGAAGTCACCAAGTCACTTGAAAGACAGGACCCTCAACTGTGTGTGTATGTGGTTGTGAGGAAAGTGGCTTAGAACATGTCTTGCAGTTGAGGAGATACGTGGTTACACCAGTTGAGAAAGAATGGGCATACTGGGGCAGGGCAATACTTTGATGGGTTTTTAGTCTATAAAATTTATTTCAGTACTTATTTATTTTTATGTCAATTAGCCACCCTTTGCCAAACTGCTATGTTGTAGAGATGTAAACAAATCTGCATTTGTTGTCAGAGAGTGAGGGACAAATACAAATGCATGCATGAGCATATGAGCATACACATGCACACACACACACACACACACACACACACACACACACACACACACACACACACACACACACACACACACACACACACACACACACACACGTATGTATTGATTGTCAAAGATAGGAATAGCAAACTGAGTTAAATTAATTTTTGTGAATGAGAGAACCATGGCTTTTAAATGGAATTATTAATGTTTCTTTTGAAGTACAAGTTTGACTGGTCTTCTAAGCTGTTGCTGGAAGTGCAGCAATGTTCTAGCTAAACCACTGTACTTATTGACATAATTTAGGCTGTAGCTAGGTTATATAATAATCGGTCAACGATATATGTATCCAGGTCTGTTGTTATGGTTGAGTGGATTTAGAATTTGGTTGATACTTCAGAAATCTTCCAAATATAATTACAGTTGTATTTTTAGGTGGGGAATTAAACTCTTATGTTGTGCAGGTTGTTTAATTTTAGCTGTTGAAAATAGGTGCCTTGTTTTTGAGCAATGTTTATTGTTTTAGTGACTTATTGCCTGGAGGGGGGGATTTATATTTTGTATCATGAACCAGAAATTAAATTGTTCTTGATTACATTACTGGAGATGAAATACAAACTGCTGATGTCCCAAGATTGCACGATATGCTGGTGGTGTGTCATCATTGTCATTATCATCATCATAACCATCATCGTTGTCATCATCATTGTCATCATTGTCATCATCATCATCATCAAAATAGTGTCAGTATCATCACCATCATGGTCATCATCACCATCATGGTCATCATCACCATCATGGTCATCATCACCATCATCAGTGTTGTCATCATCATCATCATCATCACCTTCACAAGGTCTCTG
>NC_069002.1:22740905-22742833 GCF_001194135.2 Octopus bimaculoides
ATAACCATCATCGTTGTCATCATCATTGTCATCATTGTCATCATCATCATCATCAAAATAGTGTCAGTATCATCACCATCATGGTCATCATCACCATCATGGTCATCATCACCATCATGGTCATCATCACCATCATCAGTGTTGTCATCATCATCATCATCATCACCTTCACAAGGTCTCTGAGATTAGTGGATGAGAGGGAGAGAATTAGGAAGTTATCCTGAAGCCAGAGACCTGGCTCAAATGTGTTCCACAGAGTTAATCCCTCTGTTAAAGGCACCCAGAGTCCCAGATGATAATGTTAAAATGGGAGGCAGATTAAGTCTACCGCCCAAGTAGGCCACAGTGGGATTTGAGCTCAGAATGCCATGAGCCAGAACAAACACTGCTAGATATCTTGTTCAATGGTTCCAGCAATCCACCATCTTAGTCTGGTATTTTCTTGATTGACCCCAGGAAAGTAAAAGGCAAAGTTGACCTTGGTAGGATTTGAACTCAGAACTCAAACCACAATAAATACAACAAGGTATTTTGTCCAATGCTCTTACGATTCTGCCAGTTCTCCCTGTCAATGAGTCTATTTATTTATTTGACCTCACCTTGAAACATATCCAATCGCAATTATTGGTTCTGAGCATGAAATATTTTCTGTTGAGGAAGTCTGTACTTTTGTAATGAAGTGTTTCTGTCTTTCTGTTACTGTTGAGTTTAACTCACAAACAGTTGTCATGTATAATATATTGTAGGAAGCTACTGCATGAATAAAATATTGTTGAAGCCACTGAGTATGTAACATATACTTGTAACTTGAGTGTATAATACATGATTGTAGTTAGCTGTGTGTATATAATATACACACAGGAGTGGGTGTGTGGTAAGTAGCTTGCTTATCAACCACATGATTCTGGGTTCAGTCCCACTGCATGGCACCTTGGGCAAGTGTCTTCTACTATAGCCTCGGGCCGACCAAGGCCTTGTATGTGGATTTGGTAGACGGAAACTGAAAGAAGCCCATCATATGTATGTATGTATGTGTGTGTGTCTGTGTTTGTCCCCCCAACATCACTTGACAACCGATGCTGGTGTGTTTACATCCCTGTCACTTAGCGGTTCAGCAAGAGAGACCAATAGAATAAGTACAAGGCTTACAAAGAATAAGTCCTGGAGTTGATTTGCTCAATTAAAGGCGGTGCTCCAGCATGGCCGCAGTCAAATGACTTAAAGAAATAAAAGAATCAAAGAATACTTATAACAAGCTGGGTGTATGTAATATATATAGATAGTTGTAGTAAGCTGGGTTTATATAACACACACACACACACACACACACACACACACACACACACACACACACACACACACAGTAACAATAATAATAATAATAATCTCTGGATGGAATTTATAAATATGAATGCCATATTACCTGAAGAAATGAATGCATGAACATGATCCATTTGATGACCATGGATACTACGGACTGTACTGTAATCATCTCAGGAATACAGACTATAATCTTAAGAAACATGTGATTTGTGGAAATGTGCGTAGTGATGCATTAGAATATTTATAATTTCCACCCAAGGATTATTATTATTACTATATTTATTGTATATTATATCGGCACAACTTGGTGTGAACCCTGAAAACTGGTATCACCATTGGCATCATTAAGCTGTAGCCGGCAGAATAAAATAGGAGCTTTGATATTCATATTCAAATCGGTTCCTGTAAACGAATTTAAACAATACATATCATCATCATCGTTTAACATCTGCTTTCCATGCTGGCATGGGTTGGATGGTTTGACTGAGGGCTGGCGAGCCAGAAGGCTGCACCAGGCTTCAATCTGATCTGGCAAAGTTTCTACAGCTGGATGTGCTTCCTAACGCCAAGCACTCCGAGAGAGTAGTGGGTGCTTTTACGTGCCA
>NC_069002.1:22743246-22745555 GCF_001194135.2 Octopus bimaculoides
TATATATATACATATATATATGTATATATATAGTTATAGGAAGCTGGGTTTATGTAATACATACATTGTTGTAGAAAGCTGAGGTATTTTTATTTCTGTAAATGTGGATATTTTTGACAACTGTTAACTATTTCAACATTGATGAAATCCTGTCCAAAGTCCATAAATATTTGATAAGCCTGCAATCTCCATGGTTGAGGATATTTGCCAATATCTGACATTAATGTTCAGTGGCAGCATTATTTTCATGTTTACTGTTCCATTTTTATAATTTTTCTCTACAATGCATAAAATAATTATCAAGTTTTATTCTATTTCTTTATATTTTCACCTATTTGTTCATGTAACCATATGTAGACATGTTTTGGCAAATTTAGAATTTAGATCACTTTAACCCTTTTGTTACCATATTTCTTTTGCAATACATTGCTTTTGTTTCAATTAATATTGAAAATAATGAAGAAATCAGTACAATAGCTTTATCACTACAAACTGGTGTCTTAAACAGAAATTAACAAGAAATTTTGATGGACAGTTTTAACTTAGATCACTTTAACCCTTTTGTTACCATATTTCTACTGAAAAACACTGCATCTGTTTCAATTAATTTTGAAAATAATGAGGAAGTTAATAAAATAGCTTTATAAGCTGGTGTTTAAATATTAATATGAAATTTTGATGGAAAGTTTTAATCTAATACTGATTTGTGTATTTATTCTTAATAACTCCTGCTAAATTCAGGCACAAATAAGCTAGTCAGTATTGTGTATGTCACAGGAGAACACCTCACTTTTACAACAGGTGTGTGCTCATAACACATTTGACTCATTGATGCAAGGTATCCAGAGATGTAAGTGTTTTGACAAGTTTCATGTCAGCCAGAAGTAATCAGAACTTTTGAGCCTAAACAAGCCTCTGACTTTGTTTATAATTTCAGCAAATAAAACTGTTTTCTGATCAGTGCTTATATCTGCCAACCAATACAAAATCACTATTTGTACTGTTTAATTTGTATTATAAGACCAAGGGTAGTGTCAGGTAGGTCGGAATGAAAGGGGATAAGGTTTGTTGTTTCACTCCTTTAAAAAACAATAATGAAAGCTAAATGAATTGGGTTCTGTGAAGCCCCTTGCTATGACTAAGAAATTAAACTAGTTGTAGCTTTGTTATACAGTAGGGAGAGTCATGTGGCTATTATAAGAGGTACAATATATGCAGGCGTGGCTGTGTGGGTAAGAAGCTTGCTTCCCAACTGAAAGGCGTTGTGTTCAGTCCTACTGCATGGCGAGTGTCTTGCACTTAAGCCAAACCAAAACCTTGTGAGTGGATTTGGTAGACAGAGTTAAAACTGGTTTATTTGTGTGTGTTATTGTCTCCTTACTTGGCATTGTGTGGTAGTTGTAAGTGAGTGTCACTGTCATACAAGCAGTGTTGTTCTTTAGAAATTTTCTGTAAAAACATGTTTAGAAATATTGCTTTACCTTGAAATGGGTGAGGGTTGGCGACAGGAAGAGCATCTGACTATAGTAAATCTGCCTTGACAAATTCTGTTTGAGCCATGTGAACATGGAAAAAAGGACATTAAAATGATGATGATAATAATGATGATGATTGTAATGTTTGATCTTATGACCCTTTGGTCAGCTGTCCAGCATGTTAGACTCACTATAACTAATTATAATTATTGATAAATTTAAAAATACCTAAAAAATCAATGAAGTTGATTGACAGAGCTATTTATAACCAAACAGGAATCAATAAACTCGGAAGTGTGGTGCTTGGGAAAAGAAGTTTAGCAAGGAAAATTATTGACTTATTACACAGAATAACAACTTCTTAAAACCATAATTAAAAGCTAAAAATAAAATAACAAGTCATCAAAATTCCAGTAATAACTTGTAATTTCGTATATTAAAACTGAATTAACAGCGGCTGTTAATGGAGAAATTGGCAACATTTAGAATTGATTGTCTCAGAACTGACGTTGAAAGACTTTGTGTAGTTAGCGTTGGTGCAAGGAGTTTTGAGAAAGCTCTGGAAGGTGAAAGGTGTTTTGTATTAGTTGTTGTAATAAGTTTGAGGGAAACATTGGTTTCAAATTTCAGCACAAGGCCAGCAATTTCAGGGGACGGGATTTAAGTTGATTACATTGCCCCAGTGCATGACTGGTACTTATTTTATTGACTCTGAGAGGATGAAAAGCAAAGTCAACTTTGGCAGAATTTGTAAAGACAGATGAAATGCTGGTAAGAATTTTATCCAGCATGTTAATGGTTCCGCCATCTTGCCGCCCTGTTTATTGGAAATAT
>NC_069002.1:22745998-22746932 GCF_001194135.2 Octopus bimaculoides
CAAGTGAAATTGAAATTGAACCAAATTCAATGACTGGCACCCGTGCCAGTGGAGTGCTAACAGCTCCATCCGAGCGGGATCACTGCCAGAGCAGCTGTCTGGCTTCCATGCTGGTGGCACGTAAAAAGCACCATTTGAGCATGATTGTTACCAGCGTCGCCTTACTGGAAGTTGTGACAGTGGCACGTAAACAAAACATTTGAGTGAGGTCGTTGCCAGTGCCGCTGGACTGACTCCTGTGCAGGTGGCATATAAAAAACACCATTTGAGCGTGGCTGTTGCCAGTACTGCCAGACTGGCCCTCGTGCCGGTGGCACATAAATGCACCCACTACACTCTCGGAGTGGTTGGCATTACGAAGGGCATACAGCTGTAGAAACTCTGCCAGATCAGATTGCAGCCTGGTGCAGTCATCTGGTTCGCCAGTCCTCACTCAAATCGTCCAACCCATGCTAGCACGGAAAGCAGACGTTAAATGATGAAGATGATGATGATAATGATATATATATATACTGTATATGTGTGTGTCTTTGTGTCTATGTTTGTCCAACTGATTGCTGGTGTATTTATGTCCCTGTAACTTAGTGGTTCAGCAAAAGTAACTCATAGAATAAGTCCCAGGCTCAAGAAAGTAAAAAAAACCCAAATACTGGGGTTGATTCAGTTGAGTAAAAATTCTTGAAGGCGATGCCCTAGCTTGGCCGCAGTTTAATGATTGAAACAAGTAAAAGACTAAAGATATCAACATCGTCAGCATCGTTTTAACCTCCACTCTTCCATTCTCTGATTGGATGCTCTTCCTGTCACCAACCCATACCTGTTTCCAAGCAAGAGAGTATTTCCCCCATGGCCAGACATTGTTTTCATGGAGGAATGGAAATGAACAGCATCACTTTTACAATGATAAGCTTTCTTTACAACTATCTCCCTCCCT
>NC_069002.1:22747020-22747730 GCF_001194135.2 Octopus bimaculoides
AAATATGCTGTATAGAAATTTGAGGACATTCTGTAGATGGACTCTCAGATGAATGATGGCTGGGCGCCTCTCATGAATGGGGAAAATTGAAGATGTGCCAAAAAGCCTCATTGTTACTTGGAAACTTTTACGAAAATTAAAATGGGGATTAAATGAAAAAAATGATTTACGTGAATATCCTCACAAGAGTAATTGAAATAAATGGCGATTGTGGAACCCCCCCACGCACGCACGCACATGTGTCTTTGTAAATATGTTTGTATACATTTATGTATGTGTGTGTTTGTAAGAGACAGAGTGTGAGTGAGTCAAGGGGTGTGTGTGTGCTTGTGTATGTGTGTGAGACAGAGAGAGCAGTGTGTATGTAGTATTTACTCTCTCTCTCTCTCTCTCTCTCTCTCTCATACACACGAACACACAAAATAGAGTGTGAAGCTTTTTGCGGTTGTTACGTCAATACCGGAGCACGCGCGCGCGCATACACACGTGTGTTTTTGTAAATATGTTTGTATACATTTATGTATGTGTGTGTTTGTAAGAGACAGAGTGTGAGCGAGAGAGAGAGAGGTTTGTTGTCATGTATACGTACATGCATAAATATACATACATCTTTGGAAGTATGTATATGACAACACAGCCCTTGACTCACTCACACTCTGTCTCTTACAAACACACACATACATAAATGTATACAAACATATTTACAAAAA
>NC_069002.1:22754581-22765193 GCF_001194135.2 Octopus bimaculoides
CAGGGGCACTGGCAACGATCTTTATTGTCAGAATAGGCTTTTATGGAAAAAACATAATGAAGTTGACTTTTATTTATCCTAGACGGTATAGTGCTTTTTTTTTCAGTATGAATTCATAAAACCATTAAATGGTTAACTACTTTTTGAAGTTTGATGTTCATGGTGGTAATCACGGTCTGGGCCATATTTTACATTGCTTGGAGTTTCTACCTATTGCAATGGAGCCCAGCAATTTCCTTAAATAGATCAGTTTTTCTCTGCTTAAGAAGTCTAGCTTGCGTTTGCCTCCAGTATGCTATTGCTAACTTTCTCCGCATTAAGACAATGAAATTCATCACCGCCAACATTAGCTCTTACTGCATCTAATGCCGATGACAACATCATAATTCATCCTTGCACATGTAAACTCACTAAGTGAATATGGCTTAACGTTCCTACAGAAACCTTCATTTACTTCATATTGAATTATGCAGCAATCTTATGTTCTTTTCATAGAACACTTGTAATGTATGTATTACCAGTTCTTTTGGTATGGTAGATTTTTGCTATTCCTGTTTATGTCTCCTTACAGACATGTATATTCTAAAAAGTCACTTCTTAAATTTCGCATCTCTCTTGTTCAATAAACACAAAGTTAAACTTGCAAAGCTGTTTATTTTCTCCGTTCGATTTTTAATGTTTATTTTTGTGGGTTACCAAACTATTAGCTTGGTCTCCTAGCTAAAACAGTAATGACAAATTTTTAAGTTTGCTCAACATTTCATAAGTGTGAAATGGATTAAAATTTCAATACTCTGTATCAAAGGTTCTGACAAGAAAGCACAGAAAATCAGAGCTTGAGACAAGAAGACACTTTCGACCAATCAGAATTCTGTTTACATAATCAGTTTGATTGGTCAACTTCCTCTGTTGGTTGAGTAAAGTGTTATCCAAGGTGATGTTTATTGGTAATTAAATTTATTTTGCCACACTTGTGCATATTTATCAGCTTTGTTTTTGTTGATAAGAATTATCAACAACTTTTCCTGTGATCGTGATTTGAGAAGACATACAGAAGTATGCGAAAGATCGGACATAATCTCTTGTAAGAAAGAAATGTAATATAAAGTATCTTTCAAAACATCTCGATGCTTCTAAAGCAATCTTTGTTGTCTTTCAACGCAAGTTGAACTTATATATATATATATATATATATATATAACGTATAGAGATGTGTGGGTATTCGCTTTTCATGCAAAAACAGCTTAGCTTCACCAATTGACTAAGACACTGTAACACCAGTCATTGGGTATGACTCCTTCTGTACAACCTGGTTATCTATATGGGTGATTAGGCCATAACCCACACCACCTGATATTTTAAATATCTCACCTGTGATTCCTGAGGGGCCAGGGCTTTCCTGGTCTTCATATCCTTCATGGTTTTATCTACCATGCTACTGTTTATTTGGATTTCTGGTCTCCCTGTTGGATCCACAGTAGGTAGATGCTCCTTCTCCCATGCATTCTTTACATTTAGTAGCCTTTCCTAGTGACATTTCCAACCTTCTTTCTTTGCAGAGTCGCTAACTGCATGAGAACTGTCATCCATGTGAACACACTTCTCTCCAACAGTTTCTCTGGCACACTGTCTTGCAAGCTGAAACACTTCAAGCTGTTGGTCCTCATGCTGCATAACATTGGCAAACTTCTTCCTCTTTGCTTCACCCCTGGCTAAGTATTCCTGCCTCCTAGCTTCCTGATATATCTCCTTGCTATCACCATCCTTTCACTCCTTCCAAGCCTGTTTCATTGCTCTAATGGCCCTGTCAACTGTACTGTTCCACCACCACATCACCCTAGGTCTTGGTACCTTGCACTAACCACAGATTTGGCTTGTGGTTCCTAGCAAGTTGTCTGGTAGGAACTTTTAGTTATCCTCTATATTGCAAGTCTGTAACTCCACTTCTTTCTTATCAAATGCTTGTTAGGATGTCCCAATATCTTTGGCTACTTAAAGGATCCTTAAGCTTCCATATCCTTCTTTTCCAAACTGGTTTGCTTCTTGTGTTCCTTTGTACCTGTAGCTTGAAGTCACTAATGAGTCATCTATGTTGAGGGGTACATTCTTCACCATGGAAGGACTTTGCATTTAAGAGCAACCATGAATCCCTTTTTTGGTGAGAACATATCAATCTGGCTGGCATGGTCACTGGGTTATCAGGTGACTGGCTGGCTTTCTGAAGTTGGTGTTTGCAGATCATTAGGTCATTTGCATCACTGAACTCCAGCAACCTTGTTCCCTCCTCATTTCGGGAACCAATTCCATGGTCCCCATAAAAGACACCTGGGTGTTGCCCAACATGCTCATTGAAATCATCAGCCATGAAGATAAGCTCACTGTCATTTATCTTTGAAGTAGCTTGCAAAAGAGTGTCATAAAAGCAGTCCTTTTGTTCATTTGGCAGACCCAGGTGTGGAGCATGGACAGAGATGATTGTTGCCATGCTATTCTGCAAAACTAGTCTAAGCTCAAGTACCCTATCACATATTCTGACTACTTCAATCACCTTATTTACCTGTTTCTCTGCTAGAAGTATGCTAACACCTCCTATCCTGTCACTGTTGCCCTCCCAGAAGAATTTATGCCTATGCCTTTTGCCAGTAAAGAACCTAGCTGAAGTTCCCTTCCACTGAACTTCTAGGATGCAGCACACATCAACAAATCTCCTTTCAAGCATTTCAACAATCTCACCAGACCTACCTTTTAATGTGCCTACTTTGACAGTGTCACCTGCAAGGGAAAGTGTGGGAAGGCAGGAGGTAACATGAGAAGGGACAACTGTAACTATTGATGTCTAAAAAGAAGGTTGTAATGAGTGTTGACCAACAGACACGGACACAGCAGTTGTCCTCACACTTAATCCACCATCATTCATATTACACTTGCTACCTCCATTGGGCATGGGTGCTGTGCCAGCATTAGTTCAGCAGTGTTAGTACAGGTACCAGTAAATATTAATATATATAAGTTGACTTAGGTTAACTGGTTAATTATTGTTACCACTATTAGTGGTGGGTGCCATATGTCACTATTAGTACAAAGCAATGTTAATACAAATGCAGGCAAATAATGCGAATACAAATGCATTGCACATTAGCAAACATTGATTGACTGGAGACCAGAGGAAATATAGGGCAAACAAAAATTAAATTAGATTAAATTAAATTGCCACCGTCTATATCTCTCTCTTCCTTTCCTCAACCATCCCATTTATATTCTGATCCCTGTCCCTTGTGAGTATGCCTGGCACTTTGCCACCATCTCTGTCCTGCTGTCTCCCACTCTCTCACTCCTTCTCTTGCACTTCCCTCAGGTTGGATAACCATGTATTTCCTTTGCAGCAGTGTACCTATTTCTGTTTTCATTCCTGATCTCTCTCTCTTACTCTCTCTCTGGTTGGGTAACCTTGTACCTCCTGTACAACAAGACACCTGTTTCTGTCTCTGTCTCACTCTAACCTTTCATCATCCAACACACGATCTCCTCCTTCAATGCCCCCTCCCCTCTCAAAAGAGATTTTTTTTTGTCTTGCAAGTACTTGGTGACCCTGTCAGTGCAGGTGCCTCTTAAAAGCACCCAGTCCACACTGTAAAGTGGTTGGCGTTAGGAAGGGCATCCAGCTGTAAAAACCTGCCAAAACAGTTACAGAAGTTTGGTGCGGGCTTCAGCCTGGCTGGCTCTTGTCAAACCGTCCCACCCATGCCAGCATGGAAGGTGGACATTAAATGATGATGATGATGATGATAACAAGAAGGTTCAAGCATTAATGAAGATGTTTTCAGAGAGTGGGCGGGGGGATACAAAATAAATATGAAATTAAATTAAATTGATTTCAGTTAAATCAAATCAAGTAAAATTAGATGAGATTAAATTAAATTAAGTTAGATTAGATCAAGCTAAGTTAGATGGGTAGATTAAATGTGAGGACAAAGACACATTTTAACTTATCTCGACATTTTCAACTTGTATGTCTTAAGAACTAGCGGATAGATTTGATGGAGGGAGAATCAAATTTGATAGCTTTTCTATACTAAGCAACCATAGGAGGGTGGGGATGGGGGACAATATACTTACTGAAAGTGAAAGCCATGCTTATATAGTAAGCATACAGGGTTATGAAAGCAACATCATTAACAGAGGAGATAGACAATCAGAGATCAAATGAAATTAACTTAAATGATAAGCAAACATTGTTGACCAAAGACAGGACAAATTAATTTAAGTGATAAGCAAGCATCGATTGACCGGAGACAAGAGGAAATATGGGACAAGCAAAAATGAAATGAAATTTAAATAGTATTAACAAGAAGGTTTAAGCATTAATGATGTTGATGGCGGCGGTGGTGGGGGTTGCGGATATGAAAGAAGCATGAAATTAAATTGACTTTGGTTAAATCAAATCAAGTAAAATTAAATGAGATTAGATTAAACTAAGTTAGATTAAGTTAAAAGAATGAGGCTGCAGCAAAAGATGGATAGAATAAATCTGAGGACAAAAATACATTTTAACTTATCGCAACATTTTCAACCTGTATGTTTTAAGAACCAGCGAATGAACATACATACATACATACGTACGTACGTTGGATCATCCCATAAATAATGCAGTTTTTTCAATTGCATGAACTAAAAGTTGGAAGGAATGGGATAAACTACCTGCATCAACTTGCTATAAAGGCAGGTAGTAATTTTATCTTGTCCTTATTCCTAGTGCAAGTTTTGAAGAGTGCAGTTCGATTTTAACTGCTATGTTTTCAAAGCTATAATGGAAGTGACAAAGGAGCATAGTCAGCATATTTTGCCATCAGAAAAGTCAGCAAATTGGATCAATGGGTTCCTCACACACTTTCCAAGTCTATTGTGTGCAGTGAGTGAACTGTGTTCTCTTCTTTGCTGTTATGTCTCATCAATGGACATTTTTTTGACCAAATAATGACTGGTGATGAGAAATGGGTTCTCTATAAAAATGTCAAGCACTGAAGACAGTGGGTAGGGAAATGAGAAACACTGGAACCCTAGGCTAAAGAAGGTCTTCACCCACGTTAAGTATTATTATCTGTTTGGTAGGATATGAAAGGTTTAGTCCACTTTGAACTTTTAAACCCAAACCAAATGTTATCAAAGGAGATCTACTGCGAGCAGCTTAAGTCAGCACTAGCAGAAAAGTCACCATCTTTGATTTCAAGATGAAAGGTGTTCTTCCATCAGGATAGTGCTTGGTTACGTACAGCAACGATGATATTCTAAAGGGTGGAGCAGTTTGAATGGGAAACGATGCCCCACCTACCATATTCACAAGACATTGCTCCATCTGATTATCATTTATTCTGCAGTTTTCAAACTCATTTGGATGGAAAAAATATGAATTCTGTAGATGGGGTCAGAACAGTACTGGAGGAGTATTTTCTGTCATGGACAAGTGAATTTTGGAAGAGGGGCCTTGCAAGTCTACCAGATAGATGGAAGAGCATTGTAGAAAATGAAGGAGAGTATATTTTAAATTAAAAAAGAACTTTGTTTATCTTAATTTTGAAAAATAAATGAAGCATAAGAAAACCGCACTATTCATGGGATAACTCAGTATATGTTGTTGTTGTTGGCACTCCGTCGCTTACGACGTCAAGGGTTCCAGTTGATCCGATCAACGGAACAGCCTGCTCGTGAAATTAACGTGCAAGTGGCTGAGCACTCCACAGACACGTGTACCCTTAACGTAGTTCTCGGGGATATTCAGCGTGACACAGTGTGACAAGGCTGACCCTTTGAATTACAGGCACAACAGAAACAGGAAGTAAGAGTGAGAGAAAGTTGTGGTGGAAGAGTACAGCAGGGTTCGCCACCATCCCCTGCCGGAGCCTCGTAGAACTTTAGGTGTTTTCGCTGAATAAACACTCACAACACCCGGTCTGGGAATTGAAACCGCGATCCTATGACCGCGAGTCCGCTGCCCTAACTGCTGGGCCATTGCACCTCTACCCAGTATATGTATACATACATATATGTTGGTTCAGTCCCTCTGCATGTCATGTTTAGCAAATGTCCTCTACTATAGCCCCGCAACAGACTGACCAATTCCTGTGAGTGGGATTGGTAGACACTATATGGAAGTTCAGAAACAGTGAAAAGGTTTGTCAAAAGAACACACCCTTCCCTGACCTAAGCTGTTAGTTTCAGCTAGTTATTTGGTGAATTTCTGAAACATTTACTATTCATACACTGATGGCCTATAGTCATACGGCCTCATGCCACATGGCCAAACACATTTTGCTTTAAAGTCACAAAAGTTATTGTAGAAATCTGATTAATATTGCATGTATTTCTCTGTTAGAATATCCATTCGTTATCTTCACCTATTATTCCTGATAGGGTTGTAAGGATTGAGCCCTCAGGTACTTCCCCCCTTGGGTCTAACCGGAAACAGTGTTCATTAGACTTTCCTATTGGATTCCCAAAGATGACCAACTGAGACTGTGGATTATTATTTAACCATCGTATTCGTGGTCTACCTGTGTGTCTCCTGCCAACTGGATCAGCTTAAAGAATTCATCTTTTGATTCTTTCTTGTAATTTATGTCTTAGGGTACACATCGTTTGTGCTTCCACTCCATGCCTCCTCCCAGAACAAGTTGTAGGCTTATTGCTGGTTGTACTGGCATTGAGTGAAGACTAATATATTTTGTCAACAGACTCCTCTATCTAATATCTGAATGTGTTCCTTGTTAACTTGCATGATGGATGATGCAGTATGGTTTTTCTTTCAAACCCCTTTCAATTTGCAGTTTTTGGTCGCCTTATTCACTCCAGGCAACAAACTGTGAAGCTGCTTCAATATAAACTTTACAAATCTTCTTCATATTGTTTCATTCATTTTGGAAAGTTGCCGGATACATGTTTGTTGTCACATTTATTTTGTGGGCTTAATTTAATCAAATAAAACAGACAGTAACACCTCGCATCTACAGCTAATTAAATTAATTGTGTAGTTGTTTTTTTTTTCTTTTTGTAGTTTGTGCTGTTGCCTTTCTTTAACATTTCAGTAACAGTTGATCTGTCCATTTACTCGGCCATTCTCCAACACATAAAACATTATTATTCATTTTAAAAACACTTTCATTAACATATTCTCATTAACATAATCTCTTCCCTCTTTTAACAGTTTTACATGAGCCAATGAGGGAGTCTCTACACAGACACTTGCCCTGCTAGAAATAACAACCAAACACTTGCAAATCATGCACCCTGCCATCTAAAATAAGGAATGGCCACATTTGATAATATAGTCATAGACATACCATTAAAAATGACAGGATGGTCATGACTGGACTACCTTTGATCACATGTTAACTGGAACAAGGTTGATACCGAGCTAAATAATCATAAAATAGTTCTACCATTATCCATTCCAATGGCAGTGGAATTGGAAGAACTGTCAGAGTATTGGATAAAATGCTTTGCAGTATTTATTCCAGCTCTTTACATCCTGAGTTCAAATCCCACCAAAATCAACTTTGCCTTTCATCCTTTCAAAAGTACCAGTCATGAACTGGGGTATTGAATTTTTAACTACTTTGTCTTAAACTTTGTGATCTGATACTGATGTTAGGAATGGCAAAAGTTTCATTTTAGTTTCCTAAATAACTTGTGTAGCTTTATTTCATGTGATTTTCATATCTTGTTAAGTATCAAATGGAATTTCTTTCCTTAATTATTTTAACACATTCCTATCTACCTCTGCTTCTTGGCTATAAAATTCTTCACCTTATTTTCTCTGTCTTCCAGTTACTTTATTTTCTTTTGATTCTTAAGTTTGCCACATTCATTTTCAACAACTTCACATATTTCAGTGATTGGATCCATTCTTTGATCCGATCATTAACTATTTCTCATGTTAATTCTTAGAGTAATTCCCTCTAGAATTTCTTTCAATTCTTTCATATATATTCTAGATCTATGCATCTTTCTCTTTTTTTCTTTCCCATTTACCAATCTTTATTCCATTCCTGCTCTTTCTTCTTTGGCTCATTTTGTTGTCAGATCTCTTCTTTCAGCAGAGCTGATTTAAGCGTATTCTTTCAAATTTTCCTATTTACCAAAATTTCTGTTGGACCTCTCTTGTTTATTATTTCTTCAAAACCTCCTCTTGATAATTGAGATTTGAAAATAATGATAATAATAATGATAATTCCTTCTACTAAATGCACTAGGCCTGAAATTTTGGGGGAGCGGGAAAGTTAATCACATTGACCCCAGTACTCTACTGGTATTTAATTTATTGACCCTGAAAGGATGAAAGGCAAAGTCGACCTTGGCAGAATTTGAACTCAGAGCTTAAAGATGGATGAAATGTAGCTAAATATTGTGCTTGGTGTGCTAACAATTCTGCCAGCTCACTGCCCTAATAATAATAATAATGATAATAATAAAAAGATGGGCTACAGCAAAAGTTCTGCTCAGTACCACAGACCTGTTTGTCAGTTGCTTGACCTTAATCAGTTGAGTATGTCTCTTAGGAGTTGACAATATGTCCAGCTCTGATCATGACCAGGAGTAGTGGGGAAGCATCATAGCCATGTGTTGAGAGGAATTCTTTGGGGTTTGAATAATTCACATCTGGAAACATGGGTGTTTAGTTCATCATCTTTAAACAAACCTTATGCAGAGGCCTTTTGAGTGGGATGGGCTACTCGACTTGGAGAAAATTCTAACCTGCAAGGTCATATGCTGTTTATCTTGACACAAGGTCAGCATTCGCATACATATGGTTGTGATGCATCGATCCTAGTGTTTCACTGGTACTTAATTTATTGACCCTGAGGGAATTAAAGGCAAAGATGACCTCCGCGGAATTTGAACTGAGAACAAAGTGGCAGACGAAATACTGCTAAGCATTTTGCCCTCTGTGCTAACAATTCTACCAGCTCAGTGCCTTAGTAATAATAACAATATTCCTCTTTTCTGTGCATTAAATTCTACTGCTGTTTTTGGTGGCTTAGTGGTTAGGGCATTCAGCTCATGATCATAAGGTCACGAGTTCAATTCCTGGTGACACATTGCGTCCTTGAGCAATACACTTTATTTCATGTTGCTCCAGTCCACTCAAATGGCAAAAATGAGTAGTACCTGTAATTCAAAGGGACAGCCTTGTCACACTCTGTGTCACATTGAATCTCCCTGAGAACTACGTTAAGGGTACACGTGTCTGTGGAGTGCTCAGCCACTTGCACGTTAATTTCACGAGCAAGCTGTTCCGTTGATTGTATCAGCTGGGACCCTCATTGTTGTAACTGACAGAGTGTTCCTACATTATATATTTTTGATTTTTAGGTTCTTGAAGATCATATAAAAAGTATGTTTCATTTTGGTTCTTCTTGACTGATTGGAATGAAATTTTCTTTGATATTATTAAAAGTCTGTGCTGCCACTTTGTGTGCACCTGGAATAACTCAATCTTCATTTATTTTAGATTAATATCTTTTTGGGGGAATGAGAATAAAATTGATCTGTTTATTAAATATCTCTCTGGGATGTTTAATAAACGTCTTATTGTTTCATTGTAATTATTATTGTTATGATTAGTTTGTGTTGCTTTACAAGTTTTGATAATCTTACCCACCCACCCCTTCATTGTTAGTTGTTTCTCTAGACTGCATTTGCTAACCATTGCCTTCCAATCATGTGATCTTGAGTTCAGTCCCAAAGCATGGCATGTTGGGCAAGTGTCTTCTTCTAATGTCCTGGGCCAACCAAAGTCTTGTGAGTGGATTTAATACATGGAAACTGAAAGAAGCTTCTGTGTGTATGTGTTTGTGTTTGTCTCCCACCACTGCTTGACAGGTGTTGGTTTGTTTATGTCCCTATAACTTATCGATTTGGCAAAAGAGTCCAATAGAGTAAGTACTAGACTTAAAAATTAGTCCTGGGGTCAATTTGTTTGACTAAAATCCTTCAAGGTTGTGCCCCAGCATGGCCACAGTCTAAAGACTGAAACAAGTAAAAAAATAAAAGATCAGATCCTACCTTTGCATTCCAATCACTTTGAAATATATTCTTTTTTTGTTTTATTTGTCAATTGTTTTTCTTTTTTCTTTCTAGATCTTAAAAGAATTTTCCTTCTTTTCCTTTCATTGTTGTCACTAATTGGTGGATATATTTGTGGTGGGGAGTGGATTAAGACATCTTTTGGATTAGCCACTTATTGTGCACTAGCAGTATAGCCTGGCTTTGCCCGGGATTAAGTTGGGATTATTAAGCTAATCAAGTTCTTTATTTCAAACCAAACTAAGTAACATGATGTCAAATTTGAGCAGAATCAGTGTTGCAGCTGGAGTGCATGGGTTGGGAGTTTGATCGGCAGAGGTGATCAGGTTACACATGCCATCCCTTTGAAAACACCACCGCCATCATCTAACCCCTCTTTGCTCATGGGTTAGGAACCCTTCCAGCAAGGAAAATAGAATGACCAAAAGGGCTCCCGATTCTCTGTGTCAGAAGCGGTTCAGTTCAGATCACAATGGATTTGGTAGACGGAAACTGAAAGAAGCCCGTCGTATATATGTATATATATATATAT
>NC_069002.1:22766787-22772099 GCF_001194135.2 Octopus bimaculoides
TAGCAATAATTGGGTACCTTCCCAGCAGTATACTGGATAGATACTATCCCTTAGTGGGTTGTACCCCCAACCCCTAACTCTCTCACGTTATATATATATATATATATTTATGAGCAACACACACATACACACACGCACATATGTACACCAATCGCATACATATTTTTTGTACGCATACATGTTCGTATGTGTGTGTGTGTGTGTTGCCCGTATATCAACAAAACACACACACCTTGCCTTACATATATATATGGATAAATGATTTGAAAGAAATATATTTTGGAAATGGCGATTTACAGTACAATACCTAGAAACGTGAAAATCAGACCACATGAGTTTGTTTACATCAATTCGGCAGAGATAGAGAGAGTGCGCTCTCCCTCTCAATCTCTCTCCCTCCCTTACACACATTTATCTCTATTTCTTTCTTTCTTTCTTTCTCTCTCTCCCTGTCTCACACACACAGCAACATTACACACACAGACATGCTGCTCGCTCACATTAACAAAAGAACTTCACATACACACCACACTTTCTGTCTCGCATACTCACTATAAAAAGATAGCGTCTATTTCTTTTTGGCAACATGTGTTTTGTGTGTAATGTTACTGTGTGTGTGAGAGAAGGAGAGAGAGAAAGAAAGAAAGAAAGATAGAGAGAGAGAGAGATAACTGGCATGTGTGTGTAAGGGAGGAAGAGAGAGAGAGAAGGTATTCTTTTCTTACCACACAACTGTTAAGAAATAGCCGCCCTCTCCTACTTTTTTTTTGTCAGACGGTGGCCAAGAAAATGTATCTCTCCTTCACCCTCCCTCTCACAAACATACAATTTCTCTCTCTCTCTCTCGCCTTCACGCGTGTACGCACAGATTTGACTTCGCCATGTCAACAAACTTCAAAATTGGTAAAAGTTTATCGATTTTTACAGCTATACGCGGGTGCCTCTGAGAGAGAAAGTTCACTAAAATGCACATAGGGTCATTCCGAATCTTCTCCTAAAATTGGAGCGACATGCGTGCTAATTTGTGGACGTGCATAACCCACATTCACGTACACACACACACAAACATCTTCTGTTTTATAGATATTGATATTCTCCTAGAAGTTGGGAGTATTTGCACCATGTAACCTACAGACTTTTTTCTTTTCATTGCAAGGCCCTACTATTTTTTATTGCCCAGAAGTGTCATGATCCCGTCTCCCACAACATTTTGTCCATCCTATTTTGGTAATCCCTGTGATAGTTCAAGAATATTTCTCCATCTCATAGTTTAATTTTTTTACTTTCCAAACCTTGGTGAAGCATTTGTGTGTTCCAAGCTCCAACTACAAAGAAATGTTTGCACAGTTTGAGCTTTTGATTTGATTCTCAGGCATATTTACTGTAGAAGACATTTTTTTAATCCTGAGTTCTGACCAATTCCATATGGTTGCCTCATCACATCATGCTTCAGTTGGCAGATAATTTTGTGGAATCAAGAGTTTATTAAAGAATTTAGATTATTGGTTAGTGTCCACCAGGACTCAGTTCTCAGTTGCCTCCTTTTTATCAGTGTCTCTGGCCATAACAGCTGACTTTAACCCTTCCATTAATATATTTCTGTTAAAATACACTGACCTATTTTTCAGCTAATTTTGCAAATAACGAAGAATTTAGCAAAATAACTTTGTCATTATTGAGCAGGTGTTTGGAACAAAAATTAACATGGAATTTTGATGCATGGTTTTAATTACAACCCTTTAAAACAGGATGTTTGTATTATAGAAGTAAGAGTGATCTCAGGCTTTTGACATCAAAAGATTTAAAACTTGTTATCTTTGAGAACTCCTGTATGCCAATGACCAAGTACTCGTAGTGAGTCTGCTGCAGAATTAGAGGAGAAATTCTAAATGTGGAAGCAAAACTTAGAATCAGGAAACCTCAAAGTAAATGAAGCAGAGACAAAAGTTTTAGTTTAGGGAAAGAAGAGAGGACTTTGGTCCATCTAGGAAGTGGTCGCATTGAATATGCAGAAAAAAATCAAGAAGAATTCCATATGATGTATAATGGAGACACAAGAATTATATTTGGATTACATGAAAAACCCTGCCAAAACTGATGATGAAACCTGGTGTGGTCGTCTGCCTAGGCAGACCCTGTCACACCATCCAACATGAAAAATTGATGTATGATGATGATGATGATGATGAAATATATTAGTATGTCTTGTGAAGTATGGAGACAGAGGGTGTATAGTGAGGTTACAATTGGAGAGAGATAAACTCCAGATGCTGAAAATGCTCAGGAGTTATTAGCTGTAAGAGTTCCTCGTTATCATTTAATGTCCATTCTCCTTGCTTGTAAGTGTGAGGAAGATTGTATAAAGTTTATGTGCAAAGTGCTAGGATGTATGGTCATGAAATGTGGGTAGTGTATAAAGTTTGTGTGGGAAGTGCAAGGGCATATGTTTGTGAAATGTGGGCAATGTATAAAGTTTGTGTGTAAAGTGAGGGTGGATAGATGTGAGATGTGTGTATTGAATGCAGAAGATTTGTAAATGCTGGAAATATAAGAGAGAGACATATTCTGGTGGATGTCTTGTGGATGACTTGCAAATGAGGTGAAAGCTGTTAGTGGTTAAAAGAGGAATCTGTTGTAGTGGAGAGGAGAGGAGATATGTGATGTGAATGGAGGATGAGATATGGGTAAATGTTGCTCTAAAGAAATTTTGCTCTAAAGAAAGCACAAGAGCAGAGTGTAAACTCGAAAACTTGTTTTAAAGAAATTACCTTTCTCTAATTGGTAGGTTAGTTGACGAAGTTGCTATTTTAAGAAAATAGTTAATCTTTTTTTAATATTTTTATGCAATTGTTTTTTATGGTAATTTTTATTTTTTCCTAAGACAAAAATGTTTATGACAAAATTTCCTATAACCCTCTTGGAATATAAAACACACACACACACGCACGCGCGCGCGCACACACACACACACACACACACACACACACACACACACGCACACTCATATGTATGTATGTATGTGTGTGAGTACACTCCTAAATATAAACACTCATACATACACATACCCCTGTACACATCACTCACATAAAACTGGAAGAACAGCTCTGAGGGTGGTTCCCTAACATTAGTCAACAGCCTGCGGTGCCATAGATATACTTGAAAACTGACCTGGAGTTACATGACAATAACAATAGCAACAAAAAGTGTGAGTCATGGCTGGATTGCTTTTGTCATTAGTCAGCTCAATTTTCTAATCGGCGGGTTAGCCATATTCTTCAAAAGTCGATGAGAGAGTCACTTCTGAATCACTCTACCTGCTAGAAACAGCAGTCAGATAACATCTTAACATCTTTCAACACAGCTTATCATCATCATCATCGTTTAACGTCCGCTTTCCATGCTAGCATGGGTTGGCTGATTTGACTGAGGACTGGCAAGCCAGAAGGCTGCACCAGGCTCCAATCTGATCTGGCAGAGTTTCTACAGCTGGATGCCCTTGCTAACACCAACCACTCCGAGAGTGTAGTGGGTGCTTTTACGTGCCACCGGCACGAGGGCCAGTCACAGGGTACTGGCAACAGCCACGCTCAAAATGGTGTTTTTTACATGCCACCTGCATGGGAGCCAGTCCAGCGGTACTGGCAACGACCTCGCTCGAATGATTTTCTAACGTGCCACCAGCACAAGTGCTAGAAGGCAACACTGGTAATGATTATGCTCTAATGGTGCTATTTATGCGCAACTATCATGGAAGCCAGACCGCTGCTCTGGCAATGAACATGCTCAGACAGTGCAGTTAGTGCTCCGCTGGCGCAGGTGCCAGTCATCGAGTATGGTTCAATTACGATTTCACTTGCCCCAACTGGTCTTTGCAAACAGAGTTTAGTGTCCAATGAAAGAAAGGTTGGCATGGGTGCCAGTCACTGGATTCGGTTCGATTTCGATTTCAGATTTCAAATTTCAAATTCCAAAATCACTTGTCTCAACAGGTCTTCGCAAGCAGGGTTTTTAGTGTCCAATGAAGTAAAGATATGGATTAGTGAGCTGGCTACACTTCTGGCAGAGATCAAAGATTATGCTCTCACTTGTCTTGCCGGGTCTTCTCCCGCACAGCATATTTCCAAAGGTCTCGGTCACTAGTCATTACCTCGGTGAAGTCTAATGTTTGAAGGTCCTGCTTCACCACCTGATCCCAGGTCTTCCTGGGTCTACCTCTTCCACAGGTTCCCTCAACTGCTCAGGTGTAACACTTTTTCACACAACTATCCTCATCCATTCTCACCACATGTCCATACCAGTGCAATTGTCTCTCTTGCACACCACAACTGATGCTTCTTAGGTCCAACTTTTCTCTCAAAGTACTTACACTCTGTCAAGTATGCACACTGACATTACACATCCATCGGAGCATACTGGCTTCGTTTCTTGCAAGCTTATGCATGTCCTCAGCAGTCACGGCCCATGTTTCACTGCCATATAGCATGGTTGTTTGTACACATGCGTCATACAGTCTGCCTTTTACTCTGAGTGAGAGGCCCCTTGTCACCAGCAGAGGTAAGAGCTCTCTAAACTTTGCCCAGGCTATTCTTATTCGAGCAGCTACACTTTCAGTGCACCCTCCCCTGTTACAAACTTGGTCACCTAGGTAGCGGAAGCTAACAACTACTTCTAGTTTTTCACCCTGGATTGTGGCAAAGGTTGTTCTCTGTACATTTTCAGTGTTTATTACTCCTGAGCATCTGCCACATATAAAAACTATCTTCCCAGTTAGCCTTCCTTTGATATTGCTGCACCTCTTATGTGTCCATAGCTTACACTGGGTACATCTTATGGAGTTTCTACCTACGCCTTTTCTACAGATCGAGCAGGGCCATCTACCTGAAGGGGTTTGTGTTTTGTTTACCTTCCTACTTATTAGAACTTTGGTTTTAGCTAAATTAACACTAAGGACCTTCGATTCTAGTCCTTGCTTCCACACCTGAAACTTCTCCTCTAGTTCTGATAGTGACTCAGCAATTAGTGCAAGGTCATCAGCATAGAGGAGCTCCCAGGGGCATCTTGTCTTTAATTCCTGTGTTATTGCCTGGAGGACTATGATAAATAGGAGGGGGCTGAGGACAGAACCTTGGTGGACCCCTACCTCTACCTGGAATTTTTCACTGTACTCGTTCCCAACCCTCACCTTACTGACAGCATCTCTGTACATGGCTCGCACAGCTCTCACTAACCATTCATCTATCCCTAGTTTCCTCATTGGCCATGAGATAAGGGAGTGGGGGACCCTGTCAAAGGCTTTCTCCATGTCAACAAAA
>NC_069002.1:22772109-22773434 GCF_001194135.2 Octopus bimaculoides
CAGTCATTGGGTATGACTCCTTCATGTATCACCTGATTAACTATACGGGTCATTAGGCTATAGCCGACACCACCAGATATTTTGAGCATCTCTGCAGTGATTCCTGATGGGCCGGGGGCTTTCCCTGTCTTCGTACTCTTGATCGCTTTATCTACTAAGGTACTGTCAATTAGGATAGCTGGTCCCTCTGTTGGGTTGACATTCAGCAGACTCTCTTCCTCCCATTCATTCTCTTTATTAAGCAGCCTTTCACAGTAGCGTCTCCAAACCTCTTTCTTTGCAGCCTTGTTTAGTGCAAGTGAGTCATCATCAAAGTGGACACATTTCTCACCTACGACATCATGATTCTCTCTCACATACTGTCTTGCAACACGAAATACTTCAAGTCGTTGGTCCTCATGACACAGAACATTGGCAAATTTTTTCTTATCTGCTTCCCCTCTGGCTAAGTAAACCTGTCTCCTAGCTTCCCTTCTGGCAGTCTGATACAATTCCCTGCTACCTCCGTTCTTCCAGTCCTTCCAAGCCTGTTTCTTTTGTCTAATAGCCCTGTCAACCACATTGTTTCACCACCACGTTACTTTGTGTCAAGAGGGGACATTACACCATCTGCAGATCTGGTCGGTGGCTCTCAGCAGGTTGTCCTGTAGAAACCTCCAATTGTCTTCCACGTTGTGTGATGCTATATCCCCTTCTATTTCGTCAAATGCTTCGAGTAATATGTCTCTAAATTTCTGTCCATTTGCAGGTTCTTTAAGCTTCCAAACCCTTCTTCTCCAAGCTGGTCTACTTCTGGGCATCCATTTTGCCTTGATTCCGAAGTCGCTAACTACTAACCTGTGTTGAGGGGTACATTCTTCACCTGGGAAGGTTTTGGCATTTATAAGCCGCCCTCTTTCCCTATTTCTGGCGAGGATGTAGTCGATTTGGCTAGTGTGTCTACCGGAATGGTAGGTGACTAGGTGACAGGCAGGTTTCCTGAAGTTGGTATTGCAAACCATAAGATCGTTTGCATCACAGAACTCCAGCAGTCTGGTTCCCTTCTCATTGTGGGAACCGAAGCCATAGCCTCCATGGAAGCCTCCCTGCATGTTGTCCAATATGACCATTGAAATCACCAGCCACAAAGAGAAGGTCCCTGTCATTCGTCAATGAGGTAGTTTGCAGGAGGGTGTCGTAGAATTGGTCTTTCTACCCATCCGGTAGCCCCGGTTGAGGGGCATAGGCCGAGATGATGGTAGCTAACCTATGGTGAAGCACTAGTCTAATGTTAAGTACTCTGTCACATACTCTGACTACCTCGATTACCTTATCAGCCCATTTCT
>NC_069002.1:22773444-22773956 GCF_001194135.2 Octopus bimaculoides
GCATAGGCCGAGATGATGGTAGCTAACCTATGGTGAAGCACTAGTCTAATGTTAAGTACTCTGTCACATACTCTGACTACCTCGATTACCTTATCAGCCCATTTCTCTGCTAGAAGTATTCCCACGCCCCCGTCAGTGTTCCCTGCCCAGAAAATCTTGTACCTGTGTTCTTTGCATGTGAGGAACCTCGCGGAGCCTCCCCTCCACCTTACTTCTTGGATGCAGCACAAATCTACGCATCTCCGTTCAAGCATCTCAACAATCTCACCAGACCTACCTTTCAGTGTGCCGACGTTGAGAGTGCCAATTCTGGTTGTGTGGGAGGTGTGGGCCTGTGAAACTCTGGGATGGGGGAAAGCAGTGTCGTGTACCTGAAAAGAAAGCTTGCATTTGGCAGAATTCATAAACAAAGCAATGCCTACAACCTGCATACACTACACCATCTTTATGCGCTGAAAGATCGATGAAACCCTGGGTAGGGAAGGGGATGGTATAAGGCCCCTAGGAGTGTT
>NC_069002.1:22774412-22779412 GCF_001194135.2 Octopus bimaculoides
ACACACACACACACACACACACACACACACACACACACACACACACACACACACACAGCACAGTTTTGTTTTTGATTGTTTCCCTTGACAACTGATTACTCCAGGTGTTATTTTTCACAGTTGAATAGTCAATATCGGGAAGGACACCCTGAGGGAATTTTCTTTTTCAACAATCCCCACACTCATGATGGGATGTGAAAAATAGATGTAAAACAGCTCAGAAAAAATATGTCTCTGTATAGAGAGGGGGAGGAAGAGAGAGAGAGAGAGAGAATGTGCGTAAGAGAGAAAGAAGAGAGACTGTAAGAAGGAGAGAGAGGGGTGTTTGTATGTTTTGTGGTGGCTAACGAAACTGATTGCAATTTGATAAGGGTTGTGGTGATTTATAAACCTGAGAACGGAATTCTTTGTTCATAGAAGGCTGAAGGAGTTTATGAAAGAATGGATGATAATGACTGAGATAGTTATTATGCATGACAACAACAATGCTTTTTTTTTTGTGCCAATGTCAATAATGATGATGGTTGTTATTGTCGTCATCACTGCCGCCACCACCACCTCCATCGACATCATCTCTACCTCCACCACTATCATCATCATCACCACCACCATTCATTTGCTGGTTTTGGTTGGATGAATCTACCGTAAATTACTTTACTGTGTATTTTTGATTTCAGAATATCTTGGCTCATATGTGGCCCTCTCTATGCTTGTTTATATAACTTTAAAACTTAAAGATTTCCTCAGTTCTTTCCCTTTCAGGGGTTACATTTCACTAATTCCTGCCCCCACAATGAGGGATACTCTACATTCCTACCTGACTTGCTAGAAAGAGCAGCTGATTCACCTTCATTTACACCCTTCCATAGCTTACCAGCTTCCATAAGGAACACTTTTAGTAATGTAGTCATAGAAATACTAAGTCCTAGAAAAAGTCGAAACATAGTCGGGTCAGTCATGGTTGGACTGTCCTTGATCACAGGTTTACTCAGTCAGGACTTAATCCCTTGGTTAAACAACATCAACAACAACTGAAAATATTTATCCAGCCAGTTTGTATCATTTATTTATTTTATTTTTCTTTCTACTCTAAGCATAAGGCCTAAAATAATTGACCTTGACCAGTCAATTAGATCAACCCCAGTACGCAACTGGTATTTAATAATTTATCAACCCTGAAAGGATGAAAGGCAAAGTCAACCTTAACGGAATGTGAACTCAGAACGTAAAGACAGCTGAAATACCACAAAGCATTTTGCCCGGCGTGCTAACGTTCCCGTCATCTCATCATCAGTTATGGCCTCTGACATTACTTGGCTGTACTGGATAATCCTTCCTTCAGGATGTGGCAGAGCGTATTTACCCATTTTAAGGAGATACCTAGCAGATAATCATGGACCCTTCCATGGTTCTCCAGGCCCTAGCCCAATGTACTGGTTGAATCCCCCTCTTGGAGGCCCTCTACATCTGCCGCATATTTTGGCCATTACATTTTGTCCCTAGGTTTTCTATTTAGCTCTTCTTAATCTTTTCTTTTTAGTTATTTCAGTCATTGGACTGTGGACATTCTGGGGCACCACTTTGAAGGGTTTACTCTTTTTGTTTTTTGTTTTGTTTTTTTCTTTTGTTTTTAAAGCCTGGTACTTATTCTGTTGTTTTCTTTTGCCAAACTGCTAAGTTATGAAGACATAAACAAACTGACACTGGTCATCAAGCAGAGGTGGAGAACAAACACAATGACATGCACACACACACACATTTATGATGGGCTTTCAGTTTCTGCCTAACAAATCCACTCACACGACCTTGGTCAGCCCAGGCTTATAGTAGAAGGTATTTGCCCCAGATGCCATGCAGTGGGATTAAACTGAAGACCCCATAGTTGGGAAGTAAGTTTCTTCACCACACAGCCACTCCTGAACAATTTTCATGTAATTAATATTGCACAGTCAACACATCATAATCCCAATGTATTCCTGCCCTGTCTTTGGATGTAGATGGTTTGATCATTTGTATCCCCATCTCATGTTCTAGAGTCACACACCATCTAGTTCCATTGACATATTGATTGTTTGCATTGACTTCTCATGTTTCATTGCCACACAATATGTTCAGTCAGCATGAAAAAGGACTGTTTGTATTCATGTCTCATGCGTCACTTCTGTGCAACATCATAATCTATTAAAATGTGGATTGTTTGCATCCTGTTCTCATGTTTCACTGCTATACAACATCACATCATGCTCCATCTCCATCTAACATTCCTGTAAAGCCTTGTGAAAGATGCACCATTTAATTAGGAGTAAACACAACCCATTGAAATTTGTATTAAGAAAAAGAAAAATTATATGTACATTGTAATGTTACACCCACAGCATTCTCTCACATATTTTACCACTTTGTAGCATTGGTACCACTAGCCCTAGATAGTCGTGCTTTGATCACTAACTCAATAACTGACTTGTCAATATAGCTGTCCCCAAATTCTAATATTAGTTTCATAACATGAAGTGGATCAGGAGGAAATCTCACCCCAGGATGTACCTGAATAAACAGGGGTGATTTTAGTATAATGAGTTTGCTTTGAAGTTGGCTACAGCCAGTAATAAAAAACACATGGTTGAAATATTTTTACAAATATATCTTGGTACTGATGATATTCTTCTGAAATACTCCAATATTCTGTGATTGTTTTGAGGTAGAAATAGTAGAAATAGAAGAGCGGCAAACTGGCAGAATTGTTAGCACACCGGGCAAAATGCTTAGTGGTATTTTGTCTGCCATTACATTCTGAGTTCAAACTCCGCCGAGGTCGACTTTGCTTTTCATCCTTTTGGGGTCGATTAAATAAGTACCGGTTCCGCACTGTAATCGACTTAATCCCCTCGTCTGTCCTTGTTTGTCCCCTCTTTGTTTAGCCTCCCTGTGGGCAAGAAAGAAATAAATAGTAGAAATAAATTGGTCCAGTTGATGTGATGATGCTATTGGTCTCCAGTTCAAATTGTTTGTTTCATGATGTACTTAGATAATGCACTTAGTTATGGTTAACTGTCAGGAATTGGTGTAAGATATTGTCTGAGATGGATTGGCATTTTGTTTAGAGGATGATTTATGTCTCAACCATTTTGATGTCAAGGATGTCATGGTGCTAAACACTAGTTTGTAAAATCCTTTCAGAATTTAGAAAGTACAAGCAGGAGTACCCGGCGTTGCTTGGGTATTAAATACTCAGCAATAGTCTTAATAGGTTCTACCATTTTTTTTGTTGTACATCTCTTTGAATATTTTCTGCATTAAGTTGCAAACATTGACACTGAGGAAGAAGTGATTTTTCCCAAATGGCATTTATTAGTTCAACAACCAAACGTCGGAGGAGGTGCTCAAAGTTCAGGTAATGATGGTGGAGGGAAATGTTTACAAATTACACAATGTCTTCCAATCATAGGTGTTTTATCCTATTAGATTGGTGTTGAAAGGATATTGTCTAATTATTGGGGATTGGTGTAAATGGTGCGAACTAAGTGCAATTAGTCATTTTCGTACGTGAAAGAGTAAGTGAGAGTGGAAGGCTGACCTAGACCTAGCCCTCTGCAAAAAGGTGAAGCTGTTGGAGGGGGGAGTTTTGCTTTGCAGTTTTCTGTAGAACCCGGATGCACAGGGACAAAGAAGAAATAAGTTCCAGAAATGACGCAACAGAGTGGTTCTTTTGCAACAAAAAGCAAAAAAAAAAAAAAAAAAAAAAAAAAAAAAAAAATCAGGTGTTCCTTGAAACAGCTTTCTTGGGTGTAAATCAGCAAATATGTGAAAAGGTGATGTTTCACAGTATTTTGTAGACAAGTTAAATAAAGAATATTAACTAAAAATAGTTTTTAACCATCGTTGAGTCATCTGTGCTGTTCATGTGAGATTTGGATGAATTCAGTCAAAAATGAGGGATTTAAGGGCAAAAACCAGTTTTCTACTCAGTTTTTCACAGTTGTTGGTCATATGCAGAGGAATTCTGTGCAAATCAGAGTCTCCTAACATTATCCTTAGGATGAGTAAATAGTGTGCAAAGTTTGAACGCAATCCACCAAAACAGTGAGAAGTTTTTGAAGATTTAAAGGGGAAAAAAGTGTATAAAATCGAATTTTCACGGTTTTTTGTGGTTTTTTGTCACACATGGATGCCTTTGGACATAGAACAGATACATGGTGGTTTTTTAGCCGTAAAAACCATGGAAATCGGACTTTCCATTAAAAAGTCTTCTACCATGTAACTTTGCAAAAATGCAAAAGATTGATTTTTTTCAAAGTTTTTCGCAATTTACTTGGAAATCAGAGGCCCCAAGGCAGTGCTAAAATATTTGTCTGAAATGTCACAACTTGATGGTCCTTTTGACACCAAAATTATTAAAATCGGATGTTCCTGTAAAAACTTTTCTCACGTGCAACTTTTGCCTTCTTTTGCAAAAAGTGGGTGGGGGTCCCTTCAGTTTTATCGTTTTCTTCTCCTAGGAGGAGGTATCTCTAGGCATTGGTAATGCAGCAGTGGCCTGCCTGGGTAAATTTGCCATTTAATAAAACGAATTTCATGAAAGTCGGATGAAAATTGTAGAAACGCATAAAAAGTATAGACACATACACACACACATTTTGAATTAAATTGGATAAAATAAATATATCAATTGAAATTGTATAAATTGATCTAGATCAATACTAATATATTTATCCAGATCAATATTGGTAACTTGATCTCGTCTTTATTGATTGATTTAGACTATATTGGTAAATTGAGATCAGTATTGCTAAATCGATATAGATCGTATTGGTAAATTGATCTAGATAAATATTGGAAAATTGATCTAGGTCAATATTGATATATTGATCTAGGTCAATATTGGTATATTGATTTAGGTCAATATTGGTATATTGATCTAGGACATTATTGGTAAATTAATTCAATCTAAATTTTCCTAGAACCTTAAAAATGAAGGGAAAGAAAGGGGGAAAATGTAAAAA
>NC_069002.1:22781651-22796722 GCF_001194135.2 Octopus bimaculoides
GAGAAGTTGAGGTAGAGGTGGGAGTCAGTGGGTTTGAAGAAGGCGGAGGTAGTTAGAGTGTTGATGGAAAGAGAGTTGTCGAGGAAGTTAACAGAGGTGTCAGAGATGGTAGAAGTAAAGTCAAGAGCAGGGTGGAAGTTAGAGAGGAAGGAGATGAAAAGGCAGAGCTGTTCGCGGGAGAGGGAGGTGGCTCCTATACAGTCATCTATGTAGCGACCGTATAGTTCTGGAGTCGGACAGGAGAATTGGGAGAATACTTGGGCCTCAATGTAACCAACAAAGAGGTTGGCGTAATTGGGCCCCATCACCCACATATATCTATATGCATATATACACACATGCACATGCACGTACACACACATATGTATATGTATGTATGCATCTGTAGGTGTGTATCCTTGTGCCTGTGTTTTTCCCTTCCCCCACCACTGTTTGACAAATTAGTATTGGTGTGTGTTTACATCCCCGTAACTTCTGTAACTTAGCAGTTTGGCAAAAAGGACAGAAAAAACAAGTACTCTTGATAGGTCTTGTTTTTGCCCTGCTGGGTTTTTAGTAACCTCCCTCACCAGAATATTCTAGCGGTGGTGGTAGTGGAAGTGGTGGTGGTGGCTGTGGTAGTGGTTCCACCAGTTTAGTCACTACCTAACATGTTGTACTGAATTAGGTGTTACCAATTGCATTCCAAGTGACTTGACATGCATTTTATAAATATCTAATTGCACCATTGTATTAATTAGTAAGTTACTCAACATAACTCTTTAAATTGTACATGTTTATTCTTAGAACAGTACATTAATTTGATGTTACTATTATGTCTACCAAAACAAACTTCTGCTTCGTTATTCTTGCATTTCTTCATAGAATATTCCAGTAATGTAAGAGATTTACAAAATATGATATTTTAGGTTATTTTTTTCCCCCAGGTATTTTTTTGCTTTCTTCAGCTAAAGAATATGAATTTCTTTTAGTTTTTCCTGAAAAGTCTAAACAAATATCACATTAATTGAAATATCTCCAAGAACACAGTTTGACTAAACTTCAGTTTCTTTGATTCTCTACTTAGAATTCATTACATGGAAAACTCTTGTATAATATGCTGAAGGTTCCAGAAAATCAAGACACAAATAAAACAAATTTGCAGGTCATTTGATTGCAACATATACAAATCAACTCACCAGACAGTAGATGAACCCCTTGAAGACTTCCTCAACTAATGCAAGACTGAGGTGAATGATGGGTGTGAGTTAAAAATGTCCAAGCAGACTTGACCGGATGATGATGATGATGATGAATGTCACCATTTTTAAGAATCATATGCCATTCCCACGTACCATTGAGCTTTTGTGCATTTTGTAAATTGCCAAGAATTTGGATTGTTTCTAAATTTTTCTAATTGTTTAGCAAGGGTGGAAGAGGCAATGCCCATAAACCCTTTACAGAGGGTCCAAGACTAATGGGAAGGTGGGAGGAAGATATCCCCAAATCAGGGACCTGGTCAGAATGCTTGCAACACAGTGTAATCCCATAATGGCACCCAAGGTACTCAAGATGGAGGGGTTAAACTAGGAAATAGATGAAGTCCACTACCTCCTCCCAAATTAATGTTACTTCATGTAAAAGTTCATTCATATTTAAATATAGTTTCTGATTTAGTTTTAAAACTTTAGTGTCTGAATTTCCTTTTAAAGGAGTTTTTGGTGACTATCAACTAGTCAGGATCCTTTTCCCAATTGTTCTTATATGAACAACTTCTTTATTTTCTTTTCCTTATGGGCTTCTATAGTTAATAGAAATCGTTTAATTAATGACTCTATGAACAATCACATATCATTCACATCATTTGCTTATTGTGAGATGTAAAATCTAAAACAGTAACAAAAGTATTTTACAGGCAAAAAAGTAATATTTTGAACATAGTATAACCATGAAAACAGCAGAAAGATTGGGTATCTTACCCTTATAAGACGGAAAAATACCCAGTCTTTCTGCTGTTTCCGTGGGTATACTGCGTTCAAAATGTTACTTTCTTGTCTGTATATTCGAAACATATTCGATGCTTCCAAAAATGGCAAAAGTTTGTTTACAATATGTTGTTGTATTCCAAAAGATGCTATGATATTTAGCCTTTAATTTGATGGTGATTGTCAACAGGCAGTGTGGGTTTGAGGAGTGTGGTTTGAGTCCTATGTGTAATAGTCCTATGGCTGTCTGACAACCTTTTCCATCATGAAAGGGTGAAACACCCAATCTCTCTGCTATTTCCATGGCTACAATGCATTCAAAATATTACGTTCTTTTCTGTATAATACAAAACACATTCAACGCTTCCAAAAACATAAAAAACGTTTGTTTACAATATGTTTGAATAAAAAAAGTAAATTTAATAATTCACTAAAATATAAAAGGAGCAGGCATGGCTGCTTGGGTTCAAATCCACTGCTAACAGTTTGGGGCAAATAACCTCTACTATAGCTCTGGGTCAACGAAAGCCCTGTGGTTGAACTTGGTAGATAGAAACTGATAGAATTCCATTGTATATGTGTATGTATGTATGCATGTGTGTGTGTGTGTGCACATGCTTGTATGTGTTTGCATGTGTGTATGTGCACATGCATGCATGTGTGTCCTTGTCTTGACATTATGTGACAGATGTGAACTAGTGTCACTATCACACAAGTAATGTCCTTTGTTTCTGTAAATCTGTCCAGCTATAGGGAAATATTGTTTGGAAACAGGTGAAGGTTGGTGACAGGAAGAGCATCTAACTGTAGAAAATCTATGTCAGTGAATTCTGTCTGACCTATTCAAGCGCAGAAAAGGAGACCTTGAAACAATGATGATGGTGATGATATACAGATATGTGTGCAGATTGTAAGCAAACATCAGTGTCATTGAAGCAATGTTTTTTACTTAGAATCTTTGGAAACATATTCAGACTATGAGAAAATATCATTTTGGCTGTATGCAGGCTGGAAACAAAAAAAGCATCCAGCTGTATAAAATCTGTGTGTATATGTATATATGTATGTGTTTGTGGAGTTGTGTGGTGCATGTGTGTGCGCCCATGTGTATATGTTTGTGTGTACATGGGGTTGTGTGTGTGTGGAGGTATATGTGCGTTCCTACATTATATTAACCACTTAAAGGGATAATTACATCCAAGAGAACACTGGTTCAATACCTTATGTCTTTGAGAAATGAAATTTCCTTAAATCAATGGGTATATATTAAGTATATAATCTGTGTTAAATTAAGAGAAAAAATTGGAGAGTTATTGGTTAATATTTATTTATTAATAAATTGATAATCATTTTTTCCTACAGCTGTTTCTATTTATACTCATTGGATAAATTACAAATTTATGCATTAAATTTGCATTTATAAGTTATGAGTAAAATATTATCAGGGTAAAGTTAGACATTAAACAATTACATGTTGACCTATCTGTTCATTCTAAGTATAAATGGAAACATCTGTAGGAAGAAATGATATTAAATTAAGAGAAGAAAATGGAGACTTAGTGGTTGATATTTATTTATTAATAAATTGATAAGGACTCTTATATGTAATTACACATTTTTCTAAATCTTGTATGACTCTGTTTCTGTCTATCAGCCCCTTCACCCTTATTCGTTCATTTCACTGATTGTTCTTTCATTCCCCCTCGCTCACATTTCCTTGCCTTCTCTTCTCCCTCCATTTTTCACTTCACTGTGTCCCTGTCATTTTTTCTCGCCCTTTCCCTAATTCTTTTGGCCCTATGCCTCTACCACTCTCTCTTCTCTTCCCACGTGACCGATGTTTGGCCAAGCCTGACCTTTCTTTCTTGGGCGGCCGTTGTGCGTGCAACATCGATATTCCTCCCTGTGCCTGTGAACTCTTGTATCCCGGCCGTAAGGCGTTATTGATAACCAGCTGAAATTGCAAGGATAATCTGGATCTCGACTGAAGAGATAAAACTCCGAATGACCTGTCCGTGTTTTCTTTGTATCATCTATCTGTATGTTTTGTTCCTTTCTTGTATCACCTAACTGTCTGGATGTTTTGTGTTCTTGTCCCATTCTGTATTATTTATATATATATATATATATATATGTATGTGTGTGTGTGTGTGTGTGTGTGTGTGTGTGTGTGTGTGTGTTTGTTTTGTTGTTTTGACTTGATGTAATATTTGGAAATGAATGTCACCATCATGTGAGTGGTGTCCTTCATTTCTAACCTGTTACGAAAACAGTGTCTGACCTCAGGGGAAATATTAACCTTATTAGGAAACAGGTGATGGCTAGCAACACAAAAGGCATCCAGCTGCAGAAAATCCACTTCAACAAATTCCATCCAACCCATGCAAACATGAAAACGTGGATGTGAAAAAGAATGATGATGTTAAAATGTTCTACTACTTGTGAAATGACACACACATTGACATTTTTATAAAATGGATCTATTTTTTTGTGTATTTCAGGTAATTTTTACCCACCAGTGAATGCAGTGTGTATTGGGATTGTTCATGGTGTTGTTGGAAAAGTAAAAGCACACACAGGTAAGTCCTATCTTTTTGTTTTTTATCTTAATTGTTTTTAATTGTTTGTGTTTTATGGTTTTGCCTTTTTTTTTAACTATGAGACACATTAGTCCACTTTGCAGGGTGATTGGTTTTAGGAAGGGCATCCAGTCATAAAAACCGTGCCAAAACAGACACAGAAGTCTGCTGCAGTCTTCTGCCCAGCCAGCTCTTGTCAATCTGTCCAACCCATGCCAGCATGGAAGGAATGCATTAAATAATGATGATGATGATGATTACCTTCAACTTTAACTCTTTACCTGTCCTCCTGTGTATCACTGGTGAACATGCATCATTTATGATACACACTCCCATTCTTTTTCAACAACCAGAGTAGCTTGGGATTTATGAAAGGGAAGCTTTATATCACTGAAACGTATGAAACAAGGGCTGACTAAAAGAGCTGAAAAGAAGCATGAACATTTAGGACAAACATGAATATGCTTTGAACAGGCAAAGGGTTTAAATAGATAATGGTCTGTTTTCTTTATGGTCATAAGTTCATATCTTACCACAAATATTTTGTTTCACCAGTAATCATGTAATGTAGCTTCAGGCTTACCCCAGTCTGATTATCTGACAATTGTTCCATTCTCTTTTGAGTGGGTTGTGGTTGCCAGTGGAGAGTCAACATTAAGATTTAAAAAAACAAAAACCTAATAAAAAAAAAAAATAGAAACTGAATCCTTGCTGTGATGGAGAAATATATTTTAATCTACAAAAATCACAAAATATGATTCATTTATTTCAGTTATTCAATTTTTCAAAAATTTATATAAAATCTATTTAAAATTAAATTAAAAAGATCTCTGGTGTTGCCAAGAAGGAGAAATAGATTTAACCTAAAAAAAAAAATCCATTTTGCTGCTAGATTTCTGTTTTATTTTTATATTTCTGAAAATTCATTTAATTATTTTAATATTTCTTGATTCCAAATTCACTAAATGTATTTATTTCAATTCCTTTTGGTACCAATTATTTTGTTTTCCTCCTCTAAAAATTCAGAAATATTGATAAAAATCTATTAATTTTAGAATTATTTTTACAAGTTTCATTTTTCAATCTCTCTATAACTCATTGTCTTTTATTTAATGGCTTAGTCTGTAGAAAAGGTTTGTGTATTTGGTGCTGTTGCCAGTTTTCTGAGTCTGTTGCAGACCTGAGACAGATGAGGTTGGACATGTGTGTGTGTGTGTGTCAACAACATTCATTTTGGTCCTTTGTCATCTTCTTCACAACAATCTCAGATCAATGACCTCAAAATATGTTAGTCAATGACAAAAGTAGGACCCTACCACCATAGGACCTGTCCACCTGATGTTCACACTGCTGTCAAATATGTCAACATAAGTATTTTAATGACTCATTCCGGTGTGACTCTTGTTATAACAAGGCAAGAGATTTTCTTGTACTTTTTTCTTTTCCAGTCTATGTTTCTAACATCCCTATACATTACTTTACAAGCAAATAAAAGAAAACTGTTATTATTATTATTATTATTATTATAATTATTATTATTAGTAGTAGTAGTAGTAGTATGACAGTGAACTGAGAGAATCGTTAGCATGCCAGATGAAACCGTAGCGGTATTTTGACAAAACATTCTGAGTTCAAATTCTGCTGAGATCACCTCTGCCTTTCATCCTGTCAGGGCCTGTAAAGTACCAATTAAATACTGGGAACAATATAATTGACTGGCCCCCTCCACCAAAAAAAACTTGTGTCTATAATTGAAAGGATTACTATTATTATTATTGAGTGAGAGAGCAGTCCTTGCCATCAAAGTGACACTTGAGTAAAATATATGAAGGCCATTATATCCATCATGACTACCCATCTGATAAGGGTACACCAGGCACATGCATCACAGTCATATGTGCGTGACACAGTGATCTCATATCAAAATAAACAGCACATGACCTTGCAGGTAGGACCCAGTTAGAGTTTTCTTCAGGTTGAGTAGCCCATCCCACTCAAAAGGTCCCTGAATAAGGGTAGTTTAAGGGTGATGAACAAAACACCCATGTTTCCAAAGGTGAATTATCCAAACCCCAAATGATTCCTCTCAACACATGGCTATGATGCTCCCCTACTACTTCTGCTCCTGATCAGAGATGCACATATCAGCAGCCATTAAGGGGCATGCTCAACTGGTTAAGGTCAAACAACTGACAAGCAAATCTGTGGTATTAAGCAGAATATTTGCTGTAGCCCATCTTTTACACCAAGACAAAACAATGTACATTATAACACTTCCAATCAGTTAACATCAGAAGCCATGAGAGCCACTGCCTGGTACTGCATCAGGACATTTATTCTCAGAGCTCTTGGTCTTATTGCTTTGGCTGATTCTGTGAGAGCAGGCAGCAACATGTTGCCAGAGGTCTCACAAGATCTCTTTCTGCAAATTATAAGCTTTAGTATTTGGATGCTAACTTATCATGGATTATTATTATTATCATCATCATCATCATCATCATCATCATCATCATCATCATCATTATTATTATTAGTATTATTATTAGTATTATTATTATTATTATAATTTTTATTGTTATTTTTTTGCTTCTTTGATAACCAGATTCAGAATGGAAATTGATTTTGATCAAAAATCAAAGCCTTGTTGGTCATATTCTTGAAACTCATGACATCTTCCAGATTAATAAAATTGCCATCCTCAGTTTGTCTGGTTTAGAACCAACAGAACTAGGACTTTCAGTAAGTATGGTTACCTTATTTCTTGTTATTGCCTTTGTTAATTGCATTAACTGTAAAAGATGACAGAATCGATAGCTTGCCAATCTATCAACTCCTCTCTGATGAAGGTTTTAGACCAGAATGTTAGACATCTGTTCCTCATAGCAAAATAATTCATTCTTCTTCACAAATGTTGTTTGCACTTACTATTTGCTCACAAATACTATCAGCTACTATACTACAGATGTAGAATAATATCTGAGAATACAAACCTTTACTTCCCTGTTTTGATCTTTTATAAAAATTCATATGGAAGTGTTCTCTATCTCCTCTGTGAATCTGATATGTTTTTACAGAGAGTTGGAATTTCACTTAGTCCTGCATCTGAATATATGTGTTGCAGTTAGAAAGGGGCTTTAAAAGGGATTTTCTTTAGCTCATTGTATATGTTATCCATACTGCCACCATTCTCTACATCAACTCTTTTAAAAAGCAGAATTTGTGATTAAGATGGCATCTAGCATTGTTTCTTTTGATACATTTGTGCAAGGATTGGTATATAGTGTGTCTAATTCCCTTTTAAATAATTAGAATTTGGGTTCTTATATTTTGAAGAAAATTGTAGCTAGCTGTAATCATGTTTTTATCAAAAAAATTTACTATACAAGGTGGGGAAATACTTTCTTTTTAAGGTTAAGCAGCATCTGGCATAGTTTAACTCTTTAGCATTTAAACTAACCATATCCAGTGAAAGTATTCTTGTTTTATGTCCAAACTGGCCATACCCAGCCTCTCACATCTACCCTACAGTGTTACTCTGAAAAATATAGTCACACAATTGAAATCTCAAAATCTACAAGATAATACTGGATAAATTCAAAACAATGTGGATAAATACATGTTAAATTTGATAAAATAATCTGAATGGTAAAGGGTTAAAATATAGGGTCTTTGAACCATGTGACATTCTTGCATCTTGGCTTGTAAGGTCTAATAGCTGTGGTTCTATGAACTTAATTCTATCACATAAACCACTCCTTCTTAATACTTTATTATAATGAAGAGTGGCTTTATCAAATATGTCTTTGAATTGTTTGAAAACAAACTGGATATATGACTACTTATGTTATTTACAACATGTTTAATTATGGTTAGAGCCTTTGTTGAAGTAAATGATGGTTTCCTTATTTTGTTTGTAATATCGATAGTGTGTGTGTGTTGAGTTGTGCCACCTGGATGCAAGTCAGGACTTGAACAATCCCAGCTTGGTGGTCTGAGTGAAAATACGTCAGAAGCCATGATTGAGTGAAAGAGCTCAAATCTTGATGATGTTTCCAGGTATATTTCAAGATGGTACAGGTGAATGTTAAAGAAATTAGCACCTGATATCTTGAAAAAGAAAAAAAGAAAACAGGTTAAAAAAGTTGAATATTTGTTGTTACTGTTGTTATTTTGCTACTTTTAATATTAATTAATTAATTGATCTATTATTTTACAGCCCTGTCCAAGACATCATGGTTCGAACAAAGAGAAACAAGGTTCACAAATCTCTCTGCCACAAGCCAGCAGTAAACCTTTGCAGAAAACATGGAACTCTGTTAAATCAGCAGTTGAAAATGTAAAACCGAAAAAGGTAGGCATGATGTTTTCCTCTCTGGTACTCTATACATTGTGCTTACATATATATTTGTATATGTATGTATATGTTTTATATAGTACATAAGATACAGAAGGGCCACTTAAGTTTCATGTAGATGTAGACTGACTGTACTCCTGATTATAATTGTTGGCTACATCAGCAATTTATCTGGTTAAAAAACAAAGCAGTATGGCTACCAAGTAGGTGTGTGATTGATCAGTAAAAAACAAGAATGGGGTACTGGAGAAATTGCGTAAATGTATGATGGATGATTGTTCAGTATTTTGAAAATCAAGTGCCTTGAATTTCTTATGTGTGACAAATATTTATAAAAGATTAGAATGAAATGTGAATCTACACATACTCTCACACACATATATCCATGTATGTGTATGGCATCAGGTACTACTGAGTCTTATCAAAAGTGAAGATAGAAGTGAATGAAATAGATTTGTGTTCAGTTCTATATTTAAGAGATGAGGAATTATGTATATTATTTACATTATTTACAATTGATGGATATTTGTCCTCATCTTGTTTGTTGTTAACACAACGTTTTGGCTGATATACTTACCAGCCTTCATCAGGTGTCTTGGGGAAATTTTGAACCTGGGTTCTCATTCCTAAGGTATTTTTTGATGTTGTTGTTGTTGTTATTATTATTATTATTATCATTATTATTAATATTATTATTATTATTATTATTATTATTATTATTATTATTATTATTATTATTATTCCGGTCACTGCCTGGAATCGAACTCAAAATCTATGCCCGTGGGCATTTGTGTTATAGTGGAGGTTGTTGAATGACATTTAAATCAGAGGTTAGTCAAGGGATGGTGGAATTATCCACTAGACTTGAATATATTTATCTGTATGAGTGCAATATCTAAGTATTTCATTCTTAGCGTTCAGGCATTTCTCAGAGTTACATACTGTTTAAAATGCATACTGTTTCTATTGAGCAAATCTTACATTTTCTTGACCTAATGATATGTGGCCTTGATCTTTCAAGGACACTCCATCTGATGGTGTCGTCAGTGTCCTATTCTCTGTTTCTAACTGAAGCTGATTAGCACCATGGAATTTCCATTGTTAATGTGTCTGAAGAATGTGCTGTACTAATTAAAGCCTTTCTTTAAATTTACTTTCAGTCATACCTATGTAATATTACTTTTCAACTGTCTGATTTGGTTGGGTGGGGTAGCTTAAGATTTATTTACTACTAATTTGAAATTGTCTTCCTGATCTAACGAGCAAATTTACTTTTTCCTTTATGAACCACAGTAATTGTCTTGTTTGATAGACTTGTTGAGTGTATGTACCTTTATGTACCTTCTCGTTGGAAGTAAAACTATAACTGATTTTTGTAGATCAACTTTACAAAAATTTCCTGTGTCAATGATTATCTTGGAGAAGCTTTTCAAAAAGGCCAAGGCCATATATATATATATTGGTCTTAATATTTAAATAAAAAGCCAGTGTGAATCAGATGACCTATCTGAGTTTTTTCTTAGATAAGCGGGGTTGAATATCTGAGATATAGAATAATTTCTTCCTGATGCTGCTGTTTGCTAGGGCCTTATAGAAGAAACAAACTAGTCTACCAAAAATTTTATTAGATGAAGAATAATCAGAGACTCTACTACTAATATTAAAGATAAGGTTTAAATAAAATGGGGCAGGTGCAAATATATATATATATATATATATATATATATATATATATATATATATATATATATATATGTATATATGTATGTATATATATATGTGTGTGTGTGTGTGTAATGTGTAGCATTGAATGGAGGAATGGGTGATAAATTTAAATGTTACAAAACCTAACTATGAGGAAAATAAGAATGTAAACACATTTGCTCTATGCTTTTGATGTGTGGGAAAAGAGATGGAAATCTCTTGATGAAATGTTTTATGGTTTATTGAGCACTCCTCTGAGAAGATATATCTGGTTCATTTTCTCTAATCAATAACATTGAATATTCAACTAGAGTTGTCATAAATTAGGCTAACACTATAGTAGATAGCTTAATTTACATATCTATGTCTTGGATGGCACAGTATTAATCAAACAATACATATTCTATACACAACACAGCGTCAATAAAATACATAAATGGAATGTAGTTACATTATTATTTGATTCACAGCAAGGCTTCGTAATACTTAAAAATGTATTTTCAGTTCTTCTGATTCACTCTGTGTTGTACATAAAATATATATTGTTTGATTAATAATGTAAAAAGTACAAAGAGGCAAATTAAGTTTTCAGCCACAGTGATAACCTAATTTACAACTGCTTGATATCAACAGAATATTTTATTGTATTAATTAGCAAAGGAAACATGGTTTGTTTTCTCAGAGGAGTGGCCAACAAACTGGGATAGGCTCCTATTATTTTCCTGCACATCAAAAGCATAGAAGGAACACATTTTTGTATTTATTTCACCCACAGCTAGACTTTCAAAGATGTATGTGTGTGTGTGTGTGTGTGTGCAGAAATGGCTGTATGGTTAAGATGTTTGCTTCTGAACCATGTGGATGGAGGTTCACTTCCACTCCTGTTGTCCTCTGATTTTAGAATCAAGTTATTATCTTGTGAGTGAAATTTGGGAGAAAAGAACTAGAAAAAAGCTCATTTTGTGTGTGTGTGTGTACCCCCCTGTCTTGACATGTTTGCATTGGTTGTAAGCTGAGCATCATTGTTCATATCAATGGTGTTGTTTGTTTTTCTGTTCTCGGGAGAAGAGATCTTTGTTTCTTGATAGGTTGGGCAAATGGTTGGAAACAGGTGAGGGTTGGCAACAGGAAAGACATCCAGCTGTAGTAAATTTTGCTTCAACAAAGTCTTATCTGCCCCATACAAGCATGGTAAAGTAAGCATTAGAATGATTGATGATGAATATGTATATATATATATATATATATATATATATGAACACACACACACACACATGTGCGTGCGCATGTACATAAAGTGCACTCATACATGCATACATTCATTTGTTCCATCATTTAACATCTGTTTTTTCCATGTTAGTATGGGTTTGGATGGAAAGTTTTTCAAGGTAGGATTTTATGGCTGGATGCTCTTCCTGTCACCGACCCTTACCTGTGTACAAGTCAAGGATTTTTTGTTTTATTTTTGATGTTTTGGAATGCATGACATACGTGTGTGTTTTAGCATGCCTGTGTTTCTTAGTGTGTATAACTTATTGTGAAAACAGGGTGATGTTGGATTACAAGGCTAATGATATTGGGTTCAAATCCTCTGCAGGCAATTTGTGTGTGTGTGTGTGTGAATACACTTACTTCTTTATTGTTTCATTTTACCTACATTGTTGCAGTTAGTTATTAAATAATCTACGATGTTGTATTAGATGGAATGGTACCCTAATAAGGGATATTTTGAGGTTTATCCCTGATGGTTGCTTAATCCTGTGGACCTGGTGTTAACCACCAACCTTTGTGAATGCCTTTGGGCTGCTTGAAACACATACGGTAGTATTGCAGTTTCATATTTGAACAAAACTGTCAAAGAAGGTGGTGCTGTGTTGTACAGAATGGCGGCAGCAGCAGCATCAAAGCAGTTATTGAATCTTCTAGATTATCTCTTCCAAACCCTTTGGTCTCTTCTAATGTTATTTGTCAGAATCTTTATTCAATAGAGTCTGCTACTTTATTGCCAATAACTTTGATAATATTGGCCTCCTCAGTCCTGTCTTTGTTATTATCATGAATGGAAGATGGCTTGTGCGTGTGTATATAGATGGTGTATGTGTGACAGGGTATGTTTGGATTGATATGAGTATGTGTGGGTGTTTCTGTGGATGGATGCATGTATATGTATCTCTGGATGGGTTTCTAAGTGAGTAGGTGTGTGTGTGTGTGTGTTAATGTGTTAAAAAGTGTTGTAGGAAGTATTATAACAACATCAAAACAATAACAACAATTTTTGTTTGTTTGTTTCTATCTGAAAGAACTGAATTGTCGTAACTAAAAAGAGCTAATATCTTGAAATTATTAATCTGATACTTTGTTGTATGATGAAGATTGACTTATTCTGGAGTTCAGACAAAATTGCTTTCTATCTGAGAATATTTGCTAATTAAGAGAGATTTGCAATTATGGTGGATGATTTATGGGTGGATGGGGGAAGGGGCAAGAATGATATAAACAACAACAAAAATAAACAAATAAAAATATAACACAGTAGGTGCAAAGCAATAAAAAAAACAAAATATATAATTTATTACTTTATAATTTTCATCCGCTTCTAAATAGCATCTGAATGTGTGTGTGTGTGTGTGTGTGGGGGGGTGTATATAGGAGGAAAGAAGGAAGGAAGAATAACGTAACTTCACTTTGGGAGGTGGCGTTTCTGACATTTTGGACAGAATTCCTCCTTCAGGTTTGAAATAAAAGACAAGAAAGAAAAGGAAACACCCGAGAAACTGATTGGGAAGACGAGAAACTGATTGGGAAGACAAAACAAGATGAAAGCATTATGTTTGGAGAAATAGTAGTGAGAAAGAAATAAAAGGAGGGCAAGGATGAGGGGTGTAGGGAAAATTGGAGAGAGAGAGAAGAGATAAAGGATAAAGCAGAAATGACTGTTGTAAGAGTGGGTGAAGGAGTAAAGAAAGAAACGTTTATTTCAACTCAATCAGTGATATGGTTTCAAGTTTGACAGCAATATGTTGTTTCTTTTATTTTTTTGTGTGAAGATCTGTGGCATAAAGACTTCTAAAGACACTAAACAATAGACGGTGGTAGAGAGGTTCATTGTGTTGAGGGGTAGAATACTACGTATGTAGGAATAATTTCAAGAAGTTGTTTGGGAGAAGAGGTTAATAGGAAGGAGAGATAGTTAACAATATGAATTAGTGATATAAGAGTGTCAACATGTCTTCTCCTCACATCTTTTACTACTGTTCACTTTTGATGCCATGTAAAACTTAACAGTTACGTTCCTTGCTGTTGAAGGTTGTGGACTTTCTAACTCTGACAGTTTTGTCTTCTGTGTTTCTTTTATTTTTCTGCTGTAATAGTTGCATGCCTAGACCTAGCTTAGTGAGAAAGGGTATTTGGCTCCCAGTCGTAAGGTTATGAGTTCGGTTCCCAGTGGTGTGTTATGTCCTTGAGCAAGACACTTTATTTCACATTGCTCCAGTCCACTCAGCTAGTACAAAATGAGTAGTACCTGTAATCCAAAAGGGCCAGCCTTGTTACATTTGATGTGTCATGCTGAATCTCCCTAAGAACTATATTAAGGGTATGCATGTCAGCGGAGTTCTCAGCCACTTGCACATTAATTTCAAGAGTAGGCCATTCTGTTGATTGAATCAACTGGAACACTGGTTGTCATATGTAACAGAGAACCCTGTGTAGGCCTGGCCAAATGGTAAACAAGTTGAGTTTGTAATCCTGAGGTCCCATGTTTGAGGTTTGACTGCAACGCATATTGAGCAAATGTCTTTTACCATTTTCTGGCTTTAATCCAAGCTTTGTAACTGAAATTGTGTTGACAGAAACTGTATGAGATCTCTCAATTGAATTGTGTTTGGAAATGAAAGAGACATTCTTGTCATATACCGTGCCACTCTAATTCTACATGGGGATTAGATTAATGGTGAATATGTCTTTGGAATACTCAGTCACTTATAATACAAAGATTAGGTGTTTCAATTAACCAAATTGGATCATGATCTTTCATTGTCAAGACCAACAGCAGATCCATTTAAATTCATTGTAATGATAATCTGAGAGATGGGCACTGGTGCATTACCGATGGATTATAGATTAGTCAATGGTGCACAGCTCAGATGTTAGTGTTCAATATCTTTTCTCATAATTTGAAGTTGGTAGAAGTGTTGCAGCTGAACACAAAATGTAATACATTTCAGAGAATAACAGATTCCTTGAGTTTACTAACAGAATGAAGTATAGAACATGCAGGCATGTCTGTGTGGTAAGAAGCATACTTCCCAACCACCTGGTTCTGGGTTCAGTCCCACTGTGTGGAACCTTGGGTAAGTGTCTTCGGCTGACCAAAGCCTTGTGAATGGATTTGGTAGATGGAAACTGAAAGAATCTTGTCACACACACACACACACACACACACACACACACACACACACACACACACAC
>NC_069002.1:22797569-22801251 GCF_001194135.2 Octopus bimaculoides
ATACTAATAGAATAAGTACTAGGCTTAAAAAATAAGTCCTGGGGTTGATTTGTTCAACTAAAATCCTTCAAGGTGGTACTCCAGCATGGGCACAGTCAAAACGACTGAAACAAATAAAAGAATCTGTCCAGACACGGCAGCTCACTCTTGCTTGTTCTGTCCACATTCTTTTTGGCAGGTACAAAGCAAATTTTTGCAGAAGGTAGGGAAAAAATTGTTTGATGAGGACCAAATATATTACTGGTATTGTAGACTCTACGAGAGAAAAATACACTCAATTGGAATCCACCAAATATATTTCTGGTTCAAATAAGCCCTTTTGTATACAAGTAGGATTATCGAAGTCCTCCTCATGGTCATGTGTGGCTATGTGTATGTGTGATTCATTCTGTTTTTAATTATATGTCATGCCATAAGTTGTAAAGTTATAATAATTCAATAAATTGGATTTGTTTTCAGCTCTAAACAGCTTGTTACAAAAAAAATAAAAAAATAAAAAAAACAAATAAAAAAAAGGCAAACAAACCCTATTTTAATAAATCCCTAGCTCAGATATCTTCAGATCATTTCAACAAAGACCTACACTGATACATCAGATCATTTAAACAGTGATGCAGACAGACAGACAGACAGAGACGTCGCTATAGCAATAAATTAATGTTCTTAGCATTGGGAAGGTTATAAGCTTCCATTTTATCATTTCTTAGAATTCTAAAGCTTCCATATCTGGTAAAAACAGTGGGTGAGACCATTCTGTTGAACCTTCTCAAGAATTACCATGATACCATTTCAAACTGCTGTTGGAGTCGAATACATTATGAAACGACCGGATATCCTGAAAGAAGCTAATCTTGTTTCAAATTCCAACTACCCATGGATCCTGTCTTATTATTCTAAAGATTGTAGGAATTAGTAAATATTATTGCTAAGAATGAAGTTTAGGTGAATCACCAAACCCAAGCAATCTATATTCCACCCATTTTCAAAAGACAGCCAAATATCTCATAAAAAGACATTCTCCTTATTAATATCAGCATTACCATTCTGTTGCCAAGAACCATTTCTTCAGATTTGTCACATTTTTGGCAATAATTTCTCTTGGTTTCCATTCTTGGTTTCCTCTCTCTTAAATGGTAGTGACACCATGTGATGTAGAAACAAGATTTTCTTTTTTTCTCCATTAAAATAATAAGGTCTCAAGTGAAAGACGCAGTGATTACCGAAACCAAACTGGTGCATCATCATTATGTCTTCAGATGAAAGAGAAATTTGTAGAACATGAATAGATTTACTATAAATATGTCGATTTCTATTGATTTCTGTTTTGAGTTTTGAACTGGAAACAAGAGAGAAACCTCATGACCTGTAAACAGACAGTTATTATGTTAGTTTACTTTGAACCTGTCTGTCTGATAATGGAATAACAGAAAGAACATGGAAAAATTTCTTCAACTCACTAAACTTCTCTTAACAGCCAAAAGTTTTTGATGGTTAGATAGGCTGGTATTTTGGTTTCAAATAATTTTATAAATGTTGAAGTCAGTGGAGTGACAGAAGCAGCATTAGAGAGTCATCAATATTAGTCTCATTCTAAGACAGCAAACTGGCAGAATCGTCAGCATGCTGAGTGAAATGCATAGTGGTATTTCGCTTGTCTTTACGTTCTGAGTTCAAATTCTGTTGAGGTTGACTTTGCCTTTCATCCTTTTGGAGCAGATAAATTAAGTACCAGTGAAACACTGGGGTCAATGTAATTGACTTGTCCCTTCCCCACAAATTTCAGGCTTTGTGCCTTTAGTAGTAAGAATATTGGTCTCATTCTTGAAGGTGGTGAATTGGCAAAATTCTTTGACTCTGCTGGGCAAAATGCTTTACAGCATTTTCTCTGTCTTTATGTTCCGAGTTCAATTGGTGCTGAGGTTGACTTTGCCCTCCATCGTTTTGGGGTTGATAAAACAAGTACCAGTTGAACACTGGGGTTGATGCAATCAGCTTACCCCTCCCCTAAAATTACAGGCCTTGTGTCAAAATTTGAAATCAGTTTTTCATTTGGAGAGGCTGGAAGGCTGGCAGAATCATTAGCAGACTGGGTCAAATGCTTTGTGACTTTGCCTTTCATCCTTTCAGGGTTAATAAAATAAGTACCAGTTGAGTACTGGGGTCAATGTAATTGAGTTGCCCCTCTCCCTTGAAATTGCTGGCTTTGTGCCAAAATTTGAAACCAATGTTAGTTTCATTCTGGAATCTTCTGAGTTCAAATTACACTGGCAATGGGTTTTTGTCTTGCAAATTTCTCATTTTCTGCCAATTTTCCCTTTGAATCTGTGCATCAGTGTATAGACTTACTTGCAGACATGTACAAACATGTTTAACAGCTAAGAAAGAAAAAAAAAAAGTGCACACACAAGGTTTTCAGCATGAAATTGGATTTCTTTATTGAAGATATTTCAGTGATGGTTTCATGCATGGGTATTGCACAAAGGAAAATTTGCAAATCAGCAAATTTCTGAGTAAAATCAGCAAAACATTAGAAATGAAATTGCCTTATGTCATTGTATGAAGTCATTATTGTTGTTCTTGTTCTTATTGTTCTAGTTATCATCATCGTCGTCATTGTCGTCGTTGGTGTTGTTGTTGTTGTCGTTGTTGTTGTTGTTGTTGTTATTATTCTTTAGGCAAAGAGCTGGTTGAATTATTGGCATGCTGGATTAAATGCTTGAAGGCATTTTGTCTGTCTTTAAACTCTCAGTCCTAATTCTGAAAAGGTTGACTTAACTTTTCTTCCTTTTGGAGTTGATGAAATCAGTACCAGTTGGACACTGGGGCTGATGTAATTGGTTCATCTCTTCCCCCAAAATTGCTGGTCTTGTGCCCAAATGTGGAACCGTTATTATTATTATTATTATTATTATTATTATTATTATTAGTGGTTGTGTTGTAAGATGCTTGCTTTCCAACCACATGGTTCCAGATTCAGTCTCACTGCATAGCATCTTGGGCAAGTGTCTTCTACTATAGCATTGGGCCGACCAAAGCCTTGTGAGTGGATTTGGTAGATAGAAACTGAAAGAAGACCATCATGTATATATATATGTATTTATGTATGTGTGGACGCATGGATTTGTGTGTTTGTGTTTGTCCCCCAAGAATCGTTTGATAACCGATGTTGGTGTGTTTACGTTCCTGCAACTAAGTGGTTCGGCAATAGAGACTGACAGACTAAGTACTAGGCTTACAGAGAATAAGTCCAGGGGTCGATTTGTTCGACTAAAGGTTGTGCTCCAGCATGGCTGCAGTCAAATGACTGAAACAAGCAAAAGAATTAAGGTGGCAAGCCGGCAGAATTGGTAGAATTGCTGGACAGAATGCTTTGTGGTGTTTTGTCTGTCTTAACATTCTGAGTTCAAATTCCGCCGAGGTTGACTTTTCCTCCTTTTGGGGGGTCGATTAAATAAATACCAGTTATGCACTGGATCAATGTAATCGACTTAATCCTTCCCCAAATTTTGAGGCCTTGTGCTTCCAGTAGAAAGGATTATTATTATTATTATTATTGTTCAGTAGTTTTATTTTTATAGCATGCTTTCACTTCACTACTGAGCGCAGCTCTGTGTGCCTTGGGTATGTGCTGTGGTTTGCTGTGATGCTCTTATTGTTACTGTATTGAAAGTGTTTTGCGTAG
>NC_069002.1:22804935-22806690 GCF_001194135.2 Octopus bimaculoides
ACGTTTACATCCCTTTTGCTCATTAGGGAATATGCTACTTTCTATTAAAAAACTATAGGTGTACTCGGTTAGGACAGATGTTAGTGTCTTATACATTGTTGTTAAGCAGGTTATGGGGCGATAATTTTTTGGTTTGTTTGTTTCCTCATTTTTTGGAAGCAGGAATGTTAAACCATTAACTAGCCAAGAGGGCATCAAACTAGGATTTTGCAAAACATATTATTATTATTATTATTATTATTATTATTATTATTATTATTATTATTATTATTTTATGTTTGACTTTTGTTTTGCATTTGTACAAGTTGGATCCAAGTCTCACCCAGAGACCTCAAGAGACAACAAAAGGTGGTGAGCTTGCAGAACTGTTAGCACACTGGGTGAAATATTTAGTGGTATTTTGTCTGCCGTTACGTTCTGAGTTCAAATTTCGCCAAGTTTGACTTTACCTTTCATCCTTTCGGGGTCAATAAATAAACACCAGTGCAACTAGCCCTCTCCCCACCAAATTTCAGGCCTTGTACCTTTAGCAGAAAGGATTATTATTATGATCATTATGAAATGATCATAATAATAATGATTATTATAAACACTGGGTGGGGGGTGGTGTAATCGACTCATCCCTCTCCAAAGTTCTGCCCTTGCGGCAAAATTTGAAACCATTATCGTTATTACTGTCGTTGAGATGGGGAGCTGTCAGAATTGCTATTGTATTGGACAGAATGCTCAGCTACATTTCTTTCAACTCTTTACATTCTGAGCTCAAATCCTGATGAAGTGAACTATGCCCTTTGTCCTTTTTGAGATCAATAAAATAAGTACCAGTTAACTGGTGGTGGTGGTGGTGGTGGTGGTGGTGGGGAGGGGTCAACGGAATTGACTAAACCCCCTGCCTCCAAATTTCAGGCCTTGTGCCAAAATTTGAAACGATCATTATTTTATTTTTAAAATTTTATTCTTCAATTTTATTATCATAATTTAATTATATTACTATTATAATTTGATTTTATTATTTTATTATTTTGTTATTTTTATTATTATTAATTATTTTTTAAAGCGGTGAACTGGCAGGTGTGTTACTGTATAGGAGAAATCACTTACCGGGTTTTCTTCCAACTTTACATTGTGAGTTCAAATACTGCTGAGGCTGACTTTGCCTTTCATCCTTGTGGGGTTGATAAAACAAGTACAGTCAAAGACGGGTTGATATAATCGGCTTACCCCTTCCCCTGAAATTGCTGGCCTTGTGAAAATATTTGAAACTTTATTATCATTATTATTATTTAATTTTCATATTATTATTATTATTATTATTATTATTATTATTATTATTATTATTATTATTATTAATATTATTATTTAATTTTTATATAATTGTTATTATTTAATTTCTATATTGTTATTATTATTATTATTATTTTTGATATAATTATTTTCATTATTTAATTTTAACATTATTATTATTATTATTATTATTATTATCATTATTATTATTAAATTTATCATCATCATTATTGTTATTTAATTTTATTATCATTATTATTGATTTTACTATTATTCTTTTGTACCTCTTTTCCTCCAGTGTATTGCCTTTAATATAAGCTTTAAGACTTCTGTCAGAAAAATAAAAGAGGACTCAATACCTGTTAAATATGCTTTCGATGTTTGTAATGTTTGCTTTATTTTATTGTATTCTATGCTTTGATTATATATATATATATATATATATATATATGTATACATATATATATATAT
>NC_069002.1:22806700-22807430 GCF_001194135.2 Octopus bimaculoides
ATATATATATATATACATATATATATAATTATGTATTTACACACATACACACACACACACACACACACATATATATATATATACATACATACACACACACACACATAATGTTGATGCTGCTGATGCTGGTAGTAGTTACACTGCTAACGAAGCCAGAGAATCGTTTGTTTGACAATGCTGATATATGGTCAATCGTTTGTTCAGTCTTTTCTGACAGATTTATATAATATCGTTCAACCGGAACGGGAGTCTGGTTTTCAGGTAAGTTTGTGACCTTGAGCTCTGAATGGGAAATCACTCACCCTTGAAGTTTGTTTGTTTTTATGATGAATTTCAGAAGCTTTTCAAATTAATATACAATAGTATATAAACATATGTGAATATACATACATACATGCCTACACACACATACATACATACATACATACATACATACATGCATGCATGCATGCATGCATACATACATACATACATGCATACATATATATAACAAAAAGGAGATAGTCAGGATTTAGATGAAAACTATTTATTTAACACATTCATCCCTTTGAGGGACTCATCCAAATTCTGACTACCTCCTTTGTTTTAATATATAAAATATGCAAACCCCTTCAACAATCTATACATATACATGCATATTTACACACACACACACCACACACACATGTTTATATTTATGTATGTATATATATATATATATATATATATATATATATATATATATATATAT
>NC_069002.1:22807639-22810139 GCF_001194135.2 Octopus bimaculoides
AAAAGAAAAAGAAAAAAATTAAAGTACGAAAGTACCACAGAAAACTGAATGGTAAATAGACAGAACGGCTGGTCTCTGGTTTAGATGCTTTCATTAGATTTTAACCATTTAGCATTTAACCCTTTTGTTACCATATTTCTGTTGAGATGCTCTGTGTTTCTTTCAATTAATTTTAAATATATCAAAGAATTTAGTAAAATAACTTAGTTATCATTCAACTAGTGTTAGGAACATAAATTGTGACTAAGGTTTGATGGAAGATTTTAATTCAAAACTTTTGAAAACAAGACATTTGTACTCAGAGCGAGAGGCAGTTTTAGCCGGGTTGGTATCAAAAGGGTTAAACTGACCATATCCAGTTCTCATATTCTTCTTGTTTAATGTTCAAAGTGGATGGTTCTGGCCTCTCACACTTACCCTACAATGTCATTCTAAAAATAAACAACACTATCATTGAACTCTCAAGGCTCTGAAATAATGCATGATTAATTCGAAACAACATGAATAAATAAGCATTACATTACAGAGGAATCTGAATGCTAAATGGTTAAACTAGTGTTTCTGACAACCCCTTCTCCTAACAAAATGTTTTTATTTTGTTCTTTAGAAATGGCACAGCATACACAGACAAGTAGTTTTTACTATGAGAACACTTTTTTTGAGAAAGTTAATTTCCTTTATTTTTTTTGCATATATTTATTGCTTTTTTTCGTTAGTCTATTTTATATTTCTAGTCATGTGACATTACTGACTGTTGCTGATGGCACCACAGTGTCAAACAGGTTTATCATCAAATCCATTCTGAGTGGTGGTGGTGGTGGTAGGGGAGGTAACAGAAGTGGTGTTAGTAGTAGTAGTGATGGTGGTGGAGGTTGTAGTAGTTGTAGCAGCAGGTAGTGGTGGTGGTGCTGGTGGTGGAAGCATACTAGAGTCATTCTTTTAATACTTTTCTTACGTACCCCCACCCCCACCCCAGAAGGATCCAAATTTAAAATGACGGGTTAACAAAACATCTTTTCAATTGTTCTTCAATGTTGCTGCTACTTTAAAGAGGTGAATTCTTCCACCCTATGTTACCTCCTAACAACTAAATGGACTGCTCCATAAATGCAGTGTAGCACTGCTAACAGAGTATGGAGAGTTCCATAATCTAAAAGAGAATCCCTCTTTATCTTGAGAAGGCCCACTCAGCAGATTGGCATTAATTCTCTAAAAGTCATGCTTCAGTCACTGACCCACAAGAGTGCTGTCCCATCTCTTTGTCTTTTCTACCAGACCCTGATGCAGCTCTGCAGTTTGTTGGACCCTGCTGAAACATCTGCCGGCATGGAAAACAAATGTTGGATGATGATGATGATGATGACGACGAAGATGACTGTAATGAGTCTTTGTTCCTCAGAGCTAGATGGTCTCCTTCTCCACCTATCCCTCTGCCTCTTTTCATCTTTGAAACTACTACGCACTCAGCCCGTCATTCTCAGACCATCGGCCCACTGGAATCTTTTCCTTGCTTTTGTCTTTCCTGCAAGTGTTTATCTGCAACAGTTTTAAAAGGAACATTAATAGCATCAACCCTCACTGGTCTCAAAAGCCCTGCAAGCAATATGGTTACTGCCCCTTCTAGTGTTTGTACCTGAAATCCCGTTGTAGACCTATTGTATATCAAACTGGTAGATCCCAACCTGCTTTCAGCTGCTGTTACTAATGTTTGTGTCTGACTAAACAGACAAAACCAGTTAAGGGTCACTTCAGTGGTGACTGCCTCATTTTTTATGGGTGTGATGGACTACATTATGTAAAGTACCACATGGCAATGCCTCATGGCAGGTGCATTTGTTTATCTTCTTAAATTTAGATCACAAGGAAGAATATCTTTGTAGCATTCCAACGATCAGTTGACAGGGAAGGATATCTGTATATCATTCCTGTGAACATCTCATTATATGACATTTCATTTTGTCCAATATTTTCCAATGTATCCTTTCATAAGCTGTTAAGGTGTAGTTCAAGGGAGAATTAGCTGTAGTTTCTATCAGGTTGAATGTCCTCATAGAATCTTCTTTATTACTTCCTCTCCAAGCTGTGTTCTTTATTGGAGCTGACCTCACCACTGGAAGTATCATAAACACTCCTCTGCCTCTTCTACAGTGATTTTGCAAAGGATTGTTTCATACCATGCGGGACTTGTTTACAGCTACTAAGACTGGGCAGTTTGAGAGTTAAGTGTCGTTGCCATGGATACAGCACAATACTGATGACATGGTGTAACCTACCAATCCTATGACCATATGTACAGTCTTTTATCATGCTGACCATCTTTCATTCCATTTGACTTCATACTCTCATACACATTACATAATGACTGCATAAAATCAGTCTAATAAACGTGCGTAATGTGTATGCACAGATACATGCACTAAACATGCAGCTATTTGTGTATACACACATGCATATACACCACATACATGCGTTTTATGTGTATTTATATATATGTATATAT
>NC_069002.1:22814062-22817729 GCF_001194135.2 Octopus bimaculoides
ACAGAGAGGGAGTGAGATTGAAAGAGAAAGATTAAAAAGAGAGAAAGGGTTATTCAAAGCACGAGGTGTTTAGGGATTTCTATCGTTTGTACACAGTAAATACAGAATGGTGGCCAGCTAATTCTAAGACAAGTTTTAGCTTTAAGTGACTGTGCGAGGAAATACAACTGAAAACATGGAAATAAGCAGATTTTAAGGTATGAAGATCAAAGGCAAAAATAAGTAGTAAGTGGAAGCCTGGCTAAAAGACAGAGGAAGACTTCTCTGGTCATTCTGTTATGGTCGTATTAATTCGGCAAAGATTTTAGGAGCAAGTGAAGGAATCGATCGCTTGTGTTAGTTATATAGCCCCAAACAGGCGCTGGGCAGGAGTTAATCGGAGGGGAGGGAGAAGATATATTTATGAATATATATTTACAGGATGTTCTGGCTAAATTTGACAGTTTGCCTAAGAGAAAAAGATAAACACAATATACCATCCAAAAATAAAAGTATTTTTAAAAAATCAAAAAAAATCAAGAAGATTCTGGCTGAGAGATAACAATTTACTGAAAATAGCTGCCCTCAGCTTCCACTATGGTCTCACTATAGTTTGCTAACCTGGAGAATATATACCAAACTTTCTAGAGAAAAGTATTGCTGAACTTTGGTTCTCAGGGACAGAGCAGAAATCCTTAATTTATGCACTACAAATGATCAAGATATCTTGGATAATAAAAATCTGCCAGACTTTCTTAGGATTTAAAGGATAATAAACAAAAAACATTGCCATGAAGCAGGTGAAAGGTGAAATCTAATTTTAAATTAGAAAGGAAAATACTGAAACAGATGCACACACACACGTGATGGGATTTCATGCCTTTTATTACCTCCCAATTCCACTTGCAGAGCTATGCTCGTTGTTGGGCTGTTGTTGAAAGCTCTTTTCCACGGTACTGTGTACTGGGAGTGACCCCAAAATTCTGTGGTTGAAAAGCAAGCTTCTTAACCGTAGCCACAATGCTAGTAGTTATAAAAATAATCCTTTCTACTACAGGCACAAAGCCTGAAATTTGAGTGGGGAGCTAGTGGAGTTCATTGACTCCAGTATGCAACTGGTACTTATTTTATTACCTCAAATGAATGAAAGGCAAAGTCAAACTCAGTGGAATTTGAACTCAGAACATAAAGACAGACGAAATACTACTAAGCATGTTGCCCGGTGTGCTAACAATTCTGCCAGCTCACCATGTTAATAATAATGTGAACGTACACAGGCTCTACATGAAGAGATGTAAAGGCGGATGTGGGCTGGTTAGCGTACAGGAGTGCATCAACAGTGAAATAAGAAACCTGGCAGAATATTTGGTAAACAGCAAACAAGATCTGATACAGTATGCTGCTAATGCAGAAAGATTTACCAAAAATGGACTTGAGAGTGCTAATAAATTCCGATCACGAATAGCCAATGAGAGAGAAGAAACTCTACTCTGTATGGAATTACATGGTCAGTTCCACTGTGAAACTAACAAATTAAAAGACCAGAAAGCATCATGGAGGTGGCTCAGCAAGGGTGACCTTAAAAAGAAGACTGAAGATCTAATCATCCCTGCCTAGGATCAGGCATTTTTCTATTTTTTCCACTTATTCTTCGTTTCTTTTTTTGCCAAACAAACATTAAAGATGTACCAATAACTCCACTTTGAAGATACGCTCCCATTTAGAACTCATTTAAAATTCATACATTATCATAATTGTTGTTGGTATTATTATTATTATTATTATTATTATTATTATTATTATAATTATTATTATCATTATTATTATTATTATTAAGGTGGCAAGCTGGCAGAATCGTTAGCACACCAGGCAAAATGCTTAGCAGTATTTCATCTGTTGCTATGCTCTGAGTTCAAATTCTGCTAAGGTTGACTTTGTCTTTCATTCTTTCAGGGTCAATAAATTAAGTATCTGTTGAGTTCTGGGGTCGATGTATTCCACTCATCTCCTCCCCTGAAATTGCTGGCCTTGGGCCAAAGCTTGAGACTATTATTATTATTAAGGTGGTGAGCTGGCAGAATTGTTACCGTGCTTAGCGACATTTCATGCGTCTTTACATTCTAAGATCAAATCCCACTAAAGTCAACTTCACCAACTCAGTGAAAAGGGATATATACCACACAAGTGCAATGAACCTCTGCAGAATGTGAGGGAAGAGGGTCAAAAGCATGACTCTCATTGTTAGCGCTTGTGAAAGTCTTGCGCAGAATGAGTACAAGTGCAGAGAGGACAAGGTAGCCCTAAACCTTCACTGGCTACAATGCCAGAAGTATGGATATGAGGTAACAGGTGCTTGGTACCAACAACATACACCGGAAAAGGTAATGGACAAAAAGTGGAAGGCAAAAATCCTCTGGGACTTAGACTTCCAGTCAGACAAGGTGTTAGAGAGCCGTGAAGGCCGGATATAGTAACCTTTAGGAGGGACAAACAAGAGTGCTTAATAATTGATGTAGCAGTGCTAAGAGATCAGCATGTTGTCATGCGAGAAAGAGAAAAGACTGATAAATATAGAGACCCAAGAATTGAGATCACAAAGATGTGGCAGCCACAAGAGTCAAACATAAAGGTTGTCCCTAGTGTCATCGGAGCATTGGGTTCAATACCGCCCAATCTAAAAAAAAACATCTGGAAACTTTAGAAATACCCTACAATCTAGGTGTATTGCAAAAATTGGCATTACTTGGAACTACACGTATATTGCGTAAAGTATTGTCTGTCTGAGGTCCTTGTTGTGACTTGACAAACAGTACAAACTCCTTGGAAGACACAATATCTCTAATCAACAACATCACAATATTAGATACTATGTGATGTCTTAAATAATAATAATAATAATGATAATAATAATCCTTTCTACTCAAGGCCTTTGAGAGGAGAGGGTTAGTCGATTAAATTGACCCCAGTACTTGACTGGTACTTATTTAATTGACCCTGAAAGGGTGAAAGGCAAAGTTGACTTCGGGAGAATTTGAACTTGGAATGTGCTGTTGGAAGAAATGCTACTAAGCATTTTTTACCTGACTTGGTAAGGATTGCTGCCTTAATAATGTTTGCTGCCTTAATAATGTTTGCTGCCTTAATAATGTTTTCTGCCTTAATAATAATAATAATAATGATAATAATGATAATAATAATAATAATAATAATAATAATAATAATCCTTTCTCCTATTGGCACAAGGCCTGAAATTTTGAGGGAGAGAGTTCAGTCAATTACATTAACTCCAGTACTCAACTGGTAGTTTTTTTTCATCGCCCCCTCCCCCCAAAGGATGAAAGGCGAAGTTGACCTTAGTGGGATTTGAACTTAGAATGTAAAGACGCATGAAACGTCACTAAGCACGGTAATGATTCTGCCAGCTCACCACCTTAATAATAATAATAGTCTCAAGCTTTGGCCCAAGGCCAGCAATTTCAGGGGAGGGGATGAGTGGAATACATCGACCCCAGAACTCAACAGATACTTAATTTATTGACCCTGAAAGAATGAAAGACAAAGTCAACCTTAGCAGAATTTGAACTCAGAGCATAGCAACAGATGAAATACTGCTAAGCATTTTGCCTGGTGTGCTAACGATTCTGCCAGCTTGCCACCTTAATAATAATAATAATAATGATAATAATAA
>NC_069002.1:22817739-22822001 GCF_001194135.2 Octopus bimaculoides
ATAATAGTAATAATAATAATAATAATAATAATAATAATAATAATAATAATAATACCAACAACAATTATGATAATGTATGAATTTTAAATGAGTTCTAAATGGGAGCGTATCTTCAAAGTGGAGTTATTGGTACATCTTTAATGTTTGTTTGGCAAAAAAAGAAACGAAGAAAAAATGGAAATAAGACAGGGAGAAAATCTCTAAACAACAATAACAACAACAATATGTTTATTAGTTTGAGTTTCTTTTAATTGTGTTTAATTAAGCATTAAGTATGACATGAAAACAATTTTAAAAAGTAATATAACATCTACTACATTCAAATATGCATGCAAAGACACACGGGCATACAATGTATATATAATTATGTGTGAGTGTGTATTATATATATATATATATATATATATATATGTGTGTGTGTGTGTGTGTGTGTGTGTGCAAGTATATATATATATATATATATATATATATATATATATATATAATATGTATGCTTTATATATACACATGTGTTTATAAATATGTATAAATGTATGTATGTATATATAATGATATTATGTATATATGTATTATATGCATTTATATATGTGTGCATATATATTAAGTGATCATGTGTATGTGTATATATGTATATATCTATATATATACACAAACACACACACACACACACACACACACACACACACACACACACACACACATATATGAATAAAAGAATGCATGTGTATGTGTTTTTATATAAATATGTGTGTGTGTGTGCTTTTGAAGATTTGGAACTTTCTTGTCTGTTTACATTTTATTTCAGTTAAAAAAAAAAAAAAAGAAAGAAAAGTTAATCTTTCAGTCCAAAAATTTTAATACAAATTAATTAATTCCTGCAATTTTATCAAAGTGGGTAGTAGTAGTGGGTGGGAAATATAATAAAAGAAAATAATTAAAAATTAAACAGAAAAAAATCCTCGAGGAATTTGTTTTTCTTTTTTTATTTCTAAGTTTTCTTTGTGTTTGTGTGCTATTTTTGAGAAATATCTTCCTTCAGTGGCCACCCCACTTGATGTTACTTCCAAAATAAATTTGATTTGATTCTTAATTAATCATGCAATTATTTATGTGTATTAAATAAGAGGGAAAGTAGAAGTGGCTGGCAATACTTTGAGTATCACACAAAGTACTCTTATACTCCAAGGTGCTCTGTACCATTTTTCTGTGTCACTTTCCTCTAAGACATCTCTCTTAATCCAAGAGATTCTCTAAAATCTTCAATCTACCATTCTTCATGATATTATTATTATTATTATTATTATTATTATTATTATTATTATTATTATTATTAAGGTGTTGAGCTGGCAGAATTGTTAGCATGTCAGATGAAATGCTTAGCGGCATTTCATCCATCTTTACATTTTGAGTTCAGATCCTGCTGGGGTTAACTTTGCCTATCATTCTTTTGGGGTTGATAAAATAAGTACCAATTGAACACTGGGGTCAATTTATTTGACTTACCCCCTCCCCCATAATTACTGGCATTTTTGCCAGAATTGGAAACCAATATTAGAAAATATTTTTGTTATTAGTATTATTAGATTCATTATCATTATCTTTACCTTCTGTCCTTCAGGATCGGTCAAGTATTAGAATTGGTCAAATCAGTATTTATCTTGCTACAAATTTGGGCCCTAGGCTTTATGATTGAAACAATAATTATTATTATTACTATTCTTTTTAATTCAGGTTTTGTTGGAACCCCTGGAGTCTTGCATGTGTTGAGGGCTTGTTACCTGCAGCCTATGGTACCATGCTAGATGTTCTCTTCAATTATCTTATACTTACCTGATTATTCTGGCCGTGCCAAAAAGACAAACAGTTTTTTTTTTTACAATAGCTCTACTAGGCACTCTATTCCCATTTCCTTTATATTCCTCTTAATACCTTTTGATACTGCTAAAACCACATATTGTCAGCCACTAAGGGACATGCTCAACTGGTTAAGGTCAAACAACTAACAAGCAAATCTATGGTATTGAGCAGTATATTTGCTGTAAGCCATCTTTTATACCAAGGCAGTGATGACACTTCTAATCAGTTAAGATCAGAAGCCATGAGAGCCACTGCCTGGTATTGCATCAAGGCATTTATTATTATTATTATTATTATTAAGACGGTGAGCTGGCAGAAATGTTAGCATGCTGGGCGAAATGCTTAACGGTATTTTGTCTGTCTTTACGTTCTGAGTTCAAATTCTGTTGAGGTTCACTTTGCTTTTCATCGTTCCAGTGTCGATGAAATAAGTACCAGTTGTGTACTGGTGTCAATGTTATCAACTATCCCCTCCTCCAAATTTCAGACCTTATTCCAGAAGTAGAAAGGACCATTATCATTATTATTATTATTATTATTATTATTATTAAGGTGGTGAGCTGGCAGAATTGTTTGCAGCATTTCATCCGTCCTTATTTTCTGAGTTCAAATTCCGTCATGGTCAACTTTGCCTGTCATCCTTTCAGGGGTCAATGTAATCGACTTCTTGCCTTTCCCCAAATTTCTGGCCTTGTGCCAAAATTTGAAATTTTCTTCATTATTATTCCTATTGCATTGACCCTTTGAGGGCCATCTTTGCTATTTATTTTTCAGAGTTGATAAAATAAAGTACCAGTCAAGTACTGGTGCCAATCAAGTAACTGATGTGCCCCTCCTTTCAAAATTATTGGCCTTGTGACAAGATTAGCAGAAATTATTATTATTATTATTGTTATTATTATTATTATTATTATTATTATTATAGAATTATTATACTCTACTGAAGTTAACAGGGATGTTGTCTTGGAGTTTGGTGAGAAAGTCTCCTCAATTTTCAAGAATCCTTCTTGGGATTCTTGCAGAATACAGGCTGGCACTTTTCTGCAGATCAACAATGTGAGTCTCATTTCCTGTATTCTTAAGTCTCTTTGGCAGCAGTTTGGATGCTGTGCCAAGTACACCAATTATCACTGGAATAATTGCCACATCTGTCTTCCAGTTTCTTCAGTGCTTGGGCTAGCTCTTGATAGTTCTCAATCATCATTATCATCATCTTCTGTAGTAGTAGTAGTAGTAGTAGCAGTTGTTTGGCCAAATTGTTAGTCTGTTGGAAAAAATATATGAGTTCCAATTCTCCCCAAGTCAGTTTTGCCTTTCATTCCTCTTAGTGATGAAATAGATTTTTTTTGGATATTGGCAGAAGGCATCTGTTCTACAATGATGCTTGTTGTTGATTGAATTCTTCATAGTAATCAGCCCCTGTATACCAAAAATCTGGACAGTCAAATACTATCTGTTTAAAGAACAGTTGAAGGTGAGGTGAGAGGGATCGGTCTTAAATGGTGAGGATTGATACAAATGGCATTGAATCATCAAATGTTAATTTCTGTTTCTTGGAAATAAAAGAATCAATCAAATGAATAAATAAATGTAACAGAAAGAGTTGAGAAGCAAATCCCCTTCTGTTTTACTGACTTCTTACACCCTTGGGAAAGAATGAATGTTACACAATCTCAATTAAAAGTACTGTTCTCTATAGAATACAAACAAGCTTCTGGTGGGAGAGAGTATATGGTTTTGAACCAATTCCGAGTTGAACTGCTTCCCATTCAACTTTATTTCAGCTTATTTCATTAAATAAGCAATTCACAAAATGGATTTGTTAAATAAACAACCTGAGAGGTCATTTCATTAATTAAATGACTGAAAGGTGTCTAAATCGCTTTTGTTGATGAGTTAAATAGTTTTGAACAGTTTCTTAATTAAGGGCTTTAACAAGGATTAAACTTAATATATCTATTACCACCGATAACTAACAAAGTCTCAAAGTGTCCACCCATCCTGTTAAAAATCAGAGCTAAATCTCTATTAGATCAGGTTGTTCTCTCTTAAATAAAGAACTCACTGGATAATGTAGTCCTAGACACATTATGCCTCAAAAATTAAAAGAAGTTAGGATGATTACAGCCAGAATACCTGGAGGTAAGCAACAATTTTGATGGAAGAAAATATAACTCGTTATTCTGATGGTGGTTCCTGGAGATGGAAAGAACTCAGCTCCCTCTTCTTATAAACTATTTCTGAAGTTTCTTAATCTATTGGAAGATAGAAATTGGAGAATATTGAATTATAGCTAACAAGCTTTCAAGTGAAATGTTGTTCTTTGTCACAGCTCTGTCTGCCTGTCTGTCCTTCTTTATCTCTGTCTCTGTCTCTCTCTCTCTCTCTCTCTCTCTCTCTCTCTC
>NC_069002.1:22822011-22822946 GCF_001194135.2 Octopus bimaculoides
TGTCTCTCTCTCTCTCTCTCTCTCTCTCTCTCTCCATTTTTGGTAAAATTGAAGAATACAAGAATACAAGCTGATCTTTTCAAATATTGCATGTTACTTATAAAATATTCAGTGTACTAAAAAACAGACAAAAAATAATAATCTTCACAGTGAAGCATGTATTTCTCTGCTGATCCTAATAAATTTTGACAGTTCCATTCTAGTTTTATTAAATTTTAAATTCTATTTCCCTCTTACTTCATAAATGGATTAACACGATGCTTGTAGCTTGGATAGGAATACATGTCTTTGATTCTGTTTTTTTTAAGTGTTGTTTGAAATACATTTTTTTGTTTTTCAAGCTTCCATCTTTCAAAACGAGTTACCACAAGAAAAATAGCATGATATGTATGAAATACTATTAAAATTTTGTAATACTTTAATTTTATATTATTTTTATATTCCAATCTTTAAAAAACAACAACAAAAAGAAAAAATGCAGTACCATGAATATGTGAGAAATGTCACTGAAACTTTTCTTCCGTAATACTATTTAAAAATCATTATATAATTTATTACATTTTTTGACTTTCATCTTCTGGAACGAATTACTTCAGGAACCGTAACACAGACATGAATGAAAATCATTGACACCTTTTCTTCGTGAAGCTCTTTCAATGCCTTAATCATTAAATTTTTCTTTTTATCCATATTTTTTTGACAAAAACTGCGAGAACAGTAGCATGAATATATATTTGAGAGCTACTACTATTCTCCTCTAATAATCTTTAAAATATTTCATTATTTTCCTGTCATTATATTTTCTTGCCTTTAATTCTTATTTTTTGATTTTATTTTCTCACTGATTCAATCTTTATCAAATTCTACCTGGAATTGAAATATTGTCTTTTTTTCTTTTCCAATTTTTTTTTATTTAAAAAAAAAGATTGTTTTCA
>NC_069002.1:22823046-22825774 GCF_001194135.2 Octopus bimaculoides
TTTTTTTTTAACTGTGTCTTCATTTAATCTTTAATCAATTTAAATTTAGAAATTCTCTCCCTTCCCTTCATAACCAAGAATTTTTATTAACACCAATGATTTTCCATCTCACTACTAGGGAATTTCAATGGATTAAGTATTCTTTTTGACTCATTACATTATGTTAGCCTGTACTTAACTATATGTTCTTTATGCAGAAGAAAAACTGGGGAAATTTTCCCATTTCATTTTTTTTCCAGTTTTTTTTGTTTGCTTTTGTGCTTTTGTTTTCAACTGTCTCATTGATTGAAGGTTTTAAATTTTATCTTACTTTTGTTAAAATATGCTTATGTGTATCAGTGTAAAAGTTAGAAAGAGAGTATGTTTAAATTATTGTAGTGTATGCTGGTGTTTGTTTGTGTATATATGAAAGTGTGTATAAATCTATATGCTGCTGCTGCGTGTGTGTGTGTGTGTGTGTATGTGTGTGTGTGTGTGTGTGCATGTTTAAAGTAGGAATTCTAAATATAAATGTTCCAAACTTTACTCAGGTGATGTTTATATCTTTATTTTCTACGACTTGTATAACACATGCACTCTCATTTACACACACCTACATATATGCACACACTCCCTTTCTCACTTACACATGCACTCCCTTTCACACAAACGCATTCACTCTTTTTCACTTATACATATTCTCCCTTTCACACACACATGCATACACACACATGTATACATGCACTACTTTCACATATGTATTCACTTCTTCCCTTTCACAGACACATGTATGCTTGCACTCCCTTTCCCAGATATCTACTCACACACTATCTTGCACAGAAATTTACAGATTCAGTTGCATTCACACACACATTTCCACAGAAAAATGCAGACTCAGTTGCATCCACACACATATGTAATGTATACAATCTTTTTGTTATCTGTTTCATTTCACATCTCTTTTTGCTGTCATCAATTTTATATCATATTCTATTCTTCATTCATTGATTTCACATTTTATTGTTGTCATCTGATTTTGATTTGTTTTTGTCATCAGTTTTTACATTTCACCACATTTCCATCTTTCTCTTTCTTTTATGAGGGTGAGTCAGAAAGTAATGTCATTTTGTTTAGGACAGGCATAATTACCAACACAGGAACATGTATCATACATCAAAATGAAGCTGTTCCTCTGTGGATCACATCTCTACTTCTCAACATAGTTACCATTTCTCTCAATAGCGATGTTCCACCTTCAAATGAGAGCATGTATCCCTGCCCCGTGAAATTCTGTTGACTGTTCTTTGAGCCACTTCTTCACTACAGTTTTCACTTCCTCGTCACTAGAATAATTTAGCACCTTCAGACTATCATCTCTTTGGCCCCATGAAAGAGGGTTTGAGAGGCAAACATTATTCCAGTGATGAGGAAGTGAAAACTGTAGTGAAGAAGTGGCTCAAAGAACAGTCAACAGAATTTTATGGGGCAGGGATACATGCTCTCATTGGAAGGTGGAACATTACTATTGAGAGAAATGGTGACTATGTTGAGAAGTAGGGATGTGATACACAGAGGACCAGCTTCATTTTGATGTATGATACATGTTCCTGTGTTAGTAATTATACCTGTCCTAAACAAAATGGCATTACTTTTTGACTCACCCTCGTATTCTACAATCTTTTGTTGTTCCCTTATTTCACATTTCTGGTAATCTCTTTTGCTTCATGTTCCCCCATTCATTCATGTTCCCCCATTCATTCATGTTCCCCCATTCATTCATGTTCCCCCATTCATTCATGTTCCCCATTCATCGTCTCCTGTCATTTCATATTCATTTACCGTTAGTTCCTTCATGTTGTGTTTGCTTGTTCTTTACAGAAAGAAGTAAAGGATAAAGAAAAATTTGAAAGACGAATATACGAGGTAAGCTGCATTCTTTACATTTCTAAAATATTTCCATCATCCAAAGCTGTGTCAACTAATCCTTTCTGGATATTCACAAGGAACTGTAATGCTTGCATTTAACTCTGGTTTCTGAAGAGCTCAGCAGATAAGTAAGAAGTATTTCTTTAGATAAGATGCTGGATTATTACAGGTCACTTCACGAAAGGCAAGAATTGAACTCATCACTATTAATGCCCCTACCAGACAACAGTAAAACCATGTTTGGGGCATTGTGGAGGAAATGCTCGAGAGAAACTGGAATAACTTAGATTTGTATAAAAATGGAGAATTCTAACTATGGAAGCTTGACTAATAGCAGAATATAAGCCCAAACCCAATACATAGATTAAATAAAGTGTTGTTAATGTGTGTGTGTGTGTGTGTGTGTGTGTGTGTGTGTGTGTGTGTGTGTGTGTGTGTGTGTGTGTGTGAGTGAGATAGATAGAGAGAGAGAGAGAGAGAGAGACAAGGCTTGTGTGTATGCCTTTTTATCTTCATGCCATGCACTAATTGTGAATAAACTTCCCCTTCATAGAAGCAGTGTAATATGCTTCCAATCTTCTATGTAAATATTGTCGAGCTATCATAGTGTTTGTGTCTGAAAGACTAAGGAAAACATTTCTTTGTGTTGAAATAGGCAAAGGTTGGTAAAAGAAAAGGCATCCAACCATATAAAAATGTGCTTAAACATTTGATCCAATGAATGCAAACATAGAAAACTGGATATTAAAGTGATGATGATAATGATGATATATATATGTATATATATATATATATATATATATATATATATATATATATATAT
>NC_069002.1:22826142-22831093 GCF_001194135.2 Octopus bimaculoides
TGTGTAATAACGGATATCATATGCTAATTAATTGATAAATTAATTTGTATCCATTGGATCTCTCTGTTTTCAAATTTAATAATAATATTTGATATTTTATGATATTTTATATAATATATTCATTGAAGAAATATCTCTTCAAAATATAATATATTAAACCAGTGTATCTTGACTAAAAATATCCCTATAAGAGGTCTAAATATCCTCATTGTGACTCTGTGTGTGTGTGTGTGTGTGTGTGTGTGTGCGTGTGTGTGCGTGCGTGTGTGTGTGTGTGTGTGCGTGTGTGTGTGTGCATAACATGAGATTTTTGGAAGCAATAAGTATGTTTTAAGGATGAAAGCTATTAGGGAAATCATAATACAAATTTTCCATCCATCTGTCTTCTCCATCCACTAATCCTGGGAGCGTTGTGGTGGTGTAGAGTCCTTAGGCACACCTTCTATAGGGTTCCTATCAGAAGCAACCATTATTACAATTTCAAACCAGATTCCCAACTGAAACTCTGAATATTATTCAACCATTTCATTCTTGGTCTGTTCCTAAGTTTCCTGCTTGCAATTCTTTCCTGTGACATTCTAATCACATGTCTGTTATACTGGAGATGTGACCTCTGAATGCTGCGAAGTAGTAGCTTGACCTGGAGAGGATCCCTGATTTCTGAGATACTCACCCTGTCTTGCAGTAATGTTATTCAATAGATCTTTCACAGGGACCTCATTCCAGCCAATTGTATTTGCGATTCTACTCTTTTGTTCATTATCCAGCGTTCATGATTATAGGTGATGGTAGGCAGCAGAACCAAATTGAAGAATACAAATCTTTCTAAACCAAAAACAAAAGCACAAAGATGGAAACTGTGTCCCTGAATAAAAAGTAAAAAAAAAACAACAATAAAAACCTTCTCATATTTCTGGTATCTTTTATGTGTTTTCTTCTTTTTTAATAGGAATTGCTGAAGTTATTCAACGAGTCCAATTCCTTCTACTACAGCCTCACATTTGATCTAACTAACAGCATTCAACGACAATACACCAATGATAAACCAGCAGATGAACCTCTGTGGAAACGGGCAGATGAACGTTTCTTTTGGAATCAGTATTTACTCAAAGAATTGCTGGAATCTAATGTAAGTCTAATTCTCTCCTGATTCTTATGTTTTGGCTCTCTTATATTTCTTTCTCTCTACAGATGTTTTGAAACTCTATGATTTTTGGTTGAATGCTACAGTATGGCACCTTGGAGAAGTGTTTTCCACTGTAGACCTGGGCTGACGAAAGCCTTCTCAGTGAGTTTGGTTGATGGAAACTGTGTGGAAGCCTGTCGTGTGTGTGTATGTGGGAGATGTGTGTGTATATATATATATATATATTATCATTTAACATGTTTTTTTATACACACATCCTCCTCCTCCTCCTCCTCTCATGTTCATTTTCCATGCTGGCATGGGTTGGATGGTTTGCCAGGTGCTGGCAGGGCCAGGAGCCACATCAGGTTCCATTGTCTGTTTTGGCTTAGTTTCAATGGCCAGATGCCCTTCCTAATGCCAACCACTACAGAGTGGACTGGGTACATTTTATATGGCACCAGCTGTATATACATGTGTGTGTGTGTGTGTCTTTGTCTCTCCTACTCTACTTGTCATCCAGTGTTGGTTTGTTTACATCTCAGTGACTTAGTGGTTCAGCAAAAGACACTGATAAAATAAATACCAGACTTGAAAAAAACAAAAAACAAACTAACAAGTGCTGAGGTTGATTTGTTTGACTAAAAACCCTTGAAGCCATTTGCCCCATCATGGCCACAGTTCAATGATTGAAATAAGAGAAAGGTAAGCGATAGTTGAGATGGGTTTTATTTATTTATTTTTTTTATCAGGTCAATTATTTTCACAGTTGAATGTCTCCTGTCCTGAAAATCACTCAGCCATGTCATGGAAGGGTCCAGTTCCTTCACAGACGCTGGGACTTTAAATTTCGTTCTTTCACATTGCTTCGGTTTCCCACTTGCCTTTGTTTTCTTATTTCATACTGTATTTTGTGTGAAGAACTGATATTTGCCGCTGCTGCTGCAGTTATCATTGTTGTTGTTGGTGGTGGTTTTGTTTGACCCTTGGTCAGTTCTGATCCACTTGTTTTATTGACCCCAGAAGGATGGATAATGAAGCTGATCCCAGTAAGATTTGAACCAAAGAATATGAAGGTCCAATCAAAGTCCTGAGAATAATTTATCAGTTTAGACTCAGAAACCTGTGGGTAAGCAGGAAACTCAAAGACTTACTTAGTCTATATATCATGTAAAAGTCCCAGTCCAAGCTGGAGCTAACTCGTTCGACTTCGTTTACACACTCATATAACACTGTAACAAAATTTTAACTTTTTTCTTTGTCTTTGGTCAGTAAGTGTTATTTCCTGTTTGTTTCTATTTAGAAATTAAAAAAAAATGACTTCTATTCCCTTCAGACTTTGCTTTTGTGACTGGGACATCAATGTTTTGAAACTGACCTATTTTTCTCCATTACATTTCAGACAGATTCAGTGCTGGGTTGCTGAACTTTTGAGAACTTTCTAAAAGTTTCAAGAATTTCTAGAATGTTCTGGCAACATAGAGAGTGGTATAAATATAGGGATCATAAGTTGAACAGCTCAGTTTACTTCTAGGAGTCCAAGTTTGAGGAAAGCAAAGTTTGAAGGAAAGTTTGAAGCCAATTTGTCATAGTTTCTAGGGGTAAGGAAACAGGAAATAACTGTTGCCACCCAAGGACAAAAATTGTGTTATGAAGGGGGCTGCCCATAGTCTCTCAACCTGCTAGAAATAACAACCAACTTTTCCTCATATTACATCCTTTCTGCTAAAGGCACAAGGCCTGAAATTTGTAGGGAAGGGACTAGTCGATGACTTTGACCCCAGTGTTTCACTGGTACTTAATTTATCAACCCCAAAAGGATTGAAAAGCAAAGCGGACCTCAGCAGAATTTGAACTCAGAATGTAAAGACAGACGAAATACCGCCAAGCATTTCGCCCGGTGTGCTAACGATTCTGCTATATTGAAACTGGTCATACTGGATAGTTATCCAAGATACACGCTGCATGATGTTCAGTTGTATTGGTCATGGTTGGAGTGCCTTTGATTTTAGGTCTTCTAGATCAGATACAGCGTGTAATCGTTGTTTAATCCTTTGTTATCTTTGTTTGAACAGTCACAGGATCAAAGGTATTTCAACCATGACTATCCTTTCTCTTTCCCCTGATCATGTTTCGAAAAGGCATTTAGACGAGGTTTTCAGGAGATTTGTCTGCTTTTTCTGAAGGTCAGTCAACAATAAGACGCAGACTCTATATACAGAGCTACGATTATACAGTCGCTCCCACCACCATGTGGTAATATCTAGATATCAGATAGTTGATCAGATTTATGTCAGATATGGTTCTGACAAAATTCTTTCTACCTCAGGAACTAAACATCCAAGAAAAAAGTGGATTACAAAATTTTATCGCTGTTGGGACGGAAATCAGACACAATTTAATCCGAAGACCTAATCTTCAATGACATGATAGTATTAACAAATACAAACCGTGTGTGTGTGTGTGTGTTTTAAGAAAGTTTCATCGTTAATTTTTATCGTACACGATTCATATATTTGTAAATAAATCGTCTTGTATAAAAACATTAAAAAAAAATGTACGGCAACAAGGGAAACAATTCTTCTGTTCTTGAAACTTGAATCGGGAGTTGCTTCCCTTGTATCACTCTCGCTGCTCATTATTTTAGGCGCGGACCAGAATAAATCGATTGACTTTGTTTGAAGTTTGCTAAGTTACGGATATTTTCTTTTCCTGTGGTGACTTAACGGAAAGCAACGGAGTAGCACCCCTGCACCTCATTTGGCAAGGAGTATTTAAACCTTGTGGTGCGAACTAACTGTAATAATAGTTATATTTTTTTTATTAGAATAAAAATATTCGTTTGGTGAAGGAGACGGAGGCTTGACGTCCCTGAATTGACGCATAAGTCAATCAGGGAACATGGTTTGCATGGTCGCACAATCTTCTAGAAATAACAGCTAAATCTATCACAAATCATATTCAACCGACTTTGAAAATGGAGCTACACATTAGATGATGTAACCTGAGGTATACTGTGCCTTAAAAAAGTAAGTAAAAACGATGGGATGGTTATGGTTGGAATGTCTTTGATAATAAACCTGCTGCTCTGTATGGTCTAACTTGGGACTCAGTAATGATACTCTGGTGAAACTAATCAGTGATGGGATCAGAAGAATGGACCTTGGTTACTTTAGAATTTTCTTCTCCATCTGAAATATGAGCATTTATCCAAGTTTGGAACTTTCTTGAGATGATTTTCTGATTTTCTGCCAACACGGAGCACTGTGATTCTTCTCGAATTCTTGTGTTCAGTTTTTGCTTTATTTAAATCTCCTGGATTTTGTCTGGGTGCCATTTACACCCACCCAGCACCGTGATGTGTCTTTTGTTTTTGGCACCCTTAATTCACTCTTTTTCTCAATATATTGGAAGAACTTTCCTAAATTATGATTCCTGGAATACTGCCAAACTTCTGTACAGTCATTTAGGCAAAATAGAAATCCTCGTCACCGCCGTGACATCTATTTTTCTATACTTGCATAGGTCAGATGGAATTCACTGATGTAGATTTTCTCTAACTGGATGCTCTTCCTGTTGCCAACCCTCACCTGTTTCCAAGTCCTTCGAATTTTAGCAGTATCATGACTGTGCATGTTTTTATGGAAACTTGCAAATAAACGACACCACTTGTATGATGGTGATGCTTGTTTACAACTGTTGTGAGATTCCAGACAATGAGACTCAAGCACATACACCTGGGAAGGGTCTGTATGTCTGTCTGTCTGTGTATGCATGTATATATGTATATATATATATATATATACATATATATATATATATATC
>NC_069002.1:22831395-22833095 GCF_001194135.2 Octopus bimaculoides
TCATTCTGGATGTTCTATCGAAATGTACATAGGTCTATTTATTTGTTATTATTATTGTTATTGTTGTTGTAATAAAGTATTTTCAATGGATCAATTTTGAGCTCTATTTAAAGTTGATATATATTCAAAAACTCAACTGTGAGTTTTTTGCTAAGATTGTTAACAGATACTATATTTTTTACCAAATTTTTTGGTAAAAAAATATATATTTAACATATATATATATATATATATATTGCTGAAATTAAAATTAATCAAAGGACATACTAAGTATGTCTACCTGCTGCAAATAACAGTCAGAATACTTATTTAAATCACCAAAATACACTGATGATAACTACACAAATCAAGTGTCTGAAGGCAAATGGGCTTAGAAAATCTCGCAATATACATTCAAGTATTTGGACTCACATGGACTGGTTTATATATATTTAAAATAAGGTGGCTATAAGCAATATTAAACCAAGAAGGAAGAATTCAATTGTCACAAATTGTGCTTCTTTGCAGCTAAGAGGGTTTTTACCTCTTATTTTTTAGCAATTCAGGTGCTACCCTGCACTGTCAGTCACAGTTGGGGTGTGTATATATATATATATATATATATATATATATATATATATAATAATAATAATAATAATAAATGAAAAAATTCATAGTAAATAAGCGACGATATATAGAAAACATATACATATACTGGGTGGGAGACAGAAAATGAGGGTCTCTAATTCTTCATCAGTTATCAACCAAAATGATAATACTCAGTTTTGCATCTTTAATGATAAGACTGAGGGCTTCCCATATTGGTGGTGCTTGTGAAGGTTGCAGAGAGTGTAGAGCCTCAAGCAAGCAAAACAAAAAAATGTAATTTAAAATGATGGATAAAGATGATGTAAAGAGGAAATGAGCAAAATATGGCCTTAGGGTCAAAAGGACAAGAATGGTAGGTAATGGTTAGAAGAAATCCTGAAAGATATAGAAAACAGCAAATAGCAAGCTGGAGAAATTTTTTTTGACTGAACAGCTGGGCTGCTAGTGTGGAAAAGGAAGAAGATGAAGGGATGCTGACCATGGATCACTTGTCAGAGGAGAAAGGGAGAGAGAGCGTGATAAAGAGAATATAAGGGAAGAAGTGAAGGGGGAAAGGGGAAGGAAAACAGCTACAAACACAAGTGAGAAGGCGAGAGTGAGAGAGAGAAAGAGAGAGAGAGAGAGAGAGAAAGAGAGAAAAAAGGAGAAAGTGGACAGGCTAGAAATAGAAGCAAGAAGGTGAGAAAGAAAAAAAGCAAGAGTAAAGTCACGCAAATAAACATAAACTTATTGCTAATAAAAGTGGTGTGCATGTGTATCGTTCCTTAATAAATGGAAAAATTCATAATACATACATATATATATATATATAGATTCAAGGCTTGAATATGGTACTTATGCGAAGGCACCCGAATATCACATCCCAAAAGGATGGGTGATTAAAATCAAACAATAAGCAACACGGATTTCAAAAGTGATTGCAGTACGCACGTTTCATGCTACTTCAATTTATTTAAGTAATGCGAGCATTACCTTAAATGCAATATGAAGAGCAATCTTCAGCTGCACGAAAAAATGTATAAAAAAAGACATATTATAAATGTGGCAACATATTAAAACCAAGTGGGAGAGAGCAGAGGAAGAATATATAAGTCCATCTTGACATAGCAGGG
>NC_069002.1:22836940-22841683 GCF_001194135.2 Octopus bimaculoides
ATATATATATATATATATGTATATATACATATATATACATATATATATATATATATATATGTATGTATGTATGTATGTATGTATGTATGTTAGTAAAGTTTTTTTGCCAACATAATGTGGCAGTCTTTACTAATTTTTAACTCCAGGAAAATATTTATGCGAATTATAATTCTTTTGCTGTTGTTGGTCTTTAACCCCATTTTAATCCTGGCTGACTCTAACTTATTACACTGTGGATTTTTGTCCTTGGGTAGCAACTGTTATTTCTTAGTTGCTTTTGTTACATTTATTCAAATCCCAAAGAATCCCTCTCAACACATAGTAATGATACTTCCCCACTACTCCTGCACATGATCAGAGATGCACATATTGACAGCCACTAAGGGACATGCTCAACTGGCCAAGCAACTGACAAGGAATTTTGTGGTTATTGAGTGGCATATTTGCTATAACGATATTTCTGCTTCAGCAACTCACTGCTGAATCTGACTGAAATGTAATGGAAAATTGGTCAGTTTCAAAACACTGATGTCCAGGTCATAAAAGCAAAGTTTGAAGGGAATAGTTGGCATTTCCTTTAATTTCGAGATAGATGCTAATAAGAAATAACACTCACTGACCAAAGATGACACAAAAAAAAAAAAAAATTTGTTACACAGTGTTATCAAAAGCCATTCCGGCTACAACCATCCTCTTCTTCTGTTAGTAATTCTATCTTAGGACAACATAATCTAAGTTGTCCTTCCCATTTCATGTTGGCAGGCTGTAATTTTACTTAGACTTGGTTCTTACTTCTAACAACTGTCTTGGTTATTTGGTGCTATTTTTTGTAATTAATTTGTTGCAGGATGAAGCGGCGAAGCACTGGATTGTACCAATTATTCAAGGATTTATTCAGAATGAACTCTGTCTCATGGAGTTTGACATAAACAAAAGTTTGACCCCAACTGGCACTGTCATGTTTGACTCCACAAGATTCCAGAAAGATCCCCTAAGATATTGGCTTACCATTATTTCAAGACGCAGTCGTCACAGAGCAGGTAAGAACTGCTCATTTTTCAACTTTGTTTTAGTTTATACTTTTGTAGTTTGATGAAATATGAGTTTCTGTCTCTTTGTGTGAGGTTAATGAGTGCAATGCAATGTAGGTTCAGGCAAGGCAGGCCTTGGCTGGACAAGAGAATGCAGAGATAAGCCAGGGCAGAGCAGGGCAGGAGTTGTTTGTTTTATACTTGTCATCACCATCATCATCATCATATGTCTGTTTTCCATGCTGGCATGGGTTGAACAGTTTGACAGGAGTTGGTAGACCAAAGAACTGCCCCAGGTTTCACTGTCTGTTTTGGCATGGCTTTTCCAGCTGGATGCCCTTCCCTAACGCTAACATCCTTACAGAGTGAACTGAGTGCTTTTCCCGTGGCATCAGTGCCAGCAAGGTCTGCAGTAGCACAATTGTTATATTTGGATGCCCTTCCAATCAGAAACCAGTGTGGACTGGATACTTCTTACATTGCACCAGCACTGGTAGGGTCACCAAATAATTTGTAAGACAAAGTGCCTTTAAAAGGAGGTGGGGGAGGGCTTTGGAGGAGGTGGCCTTGCATCCAATGATGAAAGATTAGAATATGACCGAGGGACAGAAACAGGTGTCTTGCTGCAGAGAAGATACATGGTTCTCCCAGTCAGTCAGAGAGAGAGAGAGAGAGAGAGAGAGACAGACAGACAGACAGACAGACAGACAGACAGAGTAGATAGTGTCACTGGTACATGGCAACCTGTCTGTTGGTGCAGTGTTCAACTCAAGCTTGTGCAGGTCGATGTTTGTCCAGAAACTGCAGGCAAAGAAAAAGTTCTGGAGAGATGTAGTTCTGAGGAGAAAGGATTAAGTAAAATATTTAGTATTGAATCTGAACAAGGAAATGTTGATTGGGGCAATGAGAACATCAGTGCACTGGGTGTGTGTTTGTGTTTGTGAGTATATATGTATATCCCTCTCTCACATAATATATATGTATGTATATATATTGGATTGGGTTGGATTGCCTATGTTCAATCCACTGCGGGACAAAGCCTCAGTATGTTCTCTTCACCCGAGAATGGCTTGAGGTCATACTGGTTTGTTGAGTTTACTCTGTCACACTGGTTTGACATGACTTGGCCAAGGGCTGCAGTTTTTTGTACTCATAAGAATGGATGAAACTCCACTAAGCATTTTCCCCAGCATGCTAACGATTATACATATATATATCAAAACCATATATTTTTTATGTATCTTGAATAGCACAACAATGCATGCAGAGTGGATTATAATAACTGTTATAATTTAATTATTCATAGTCTCATATAATATTTCGGAATATAAAAATTCCTTCTTCAGATATCGCTAGGAATTGGTTGAGTCAGTGCTATAATTGTTGGAAAACTGATTATAGAAGTGACTTGATCAATTCCTAGCAATATCTGAAAAAGGAATTTTTATATTCTGAAATATCATATCAGATTATGAATAATTAAATTATAACAGTTATTATAGTTCACTCTGCATTGTTGGGCCATTCAAGACACATTATATTTCACAAACAATACACAATGCTTCAAGCAAACTACGATACTCTCCTATATATATATCATCATCATCATCATCATCATCGTTTAACGTCCGCTTTCCATGCTAGCATGGGTTGGACGATTTGACTGGGGACTGCTGAACCAGATGGCTACACCAGACTCCAATCTGATCTGGCAGAGTTTCTACAGCTGGATGCCCTTCCTAACACCAACCACTCTGAGAATGTAGTGGGTGCTTTTTATGTGCCACCAGTACAAGGGCCAGTCCGGCAGTAATGGCAATGGCCATGCTCAAATGGTACTTTTTATGTGCCACCTGCACAGGAGTCAGTTGAATGTTTTGTTCACATGCCACCAGCACAAGTGCCAGTAAGGCGAAGCTGGAAACGATCGTGCTCAAACGGTGCTTTTTACGTGCCACCGGCACAGGAGCAAGACCGCTGCTCTGGCAGTGATCCCGCTCGGATGGTACTGTTAGTGATCCACTGGCATGGGTACAAGTCATCAAATTTGGTTCAGTTTCGATCTCATTTGCCCCAACAGGTCTTTGCAAGCTGAATTTAGTGTTCAATGAAGGAAGGTTGGCATGGTGCCAGTCATCAAATTTGGTTCAATTTTGATTTTGATTTCGATTTAACTTGCCTCAACAGGTCTTTGCAAGCAGGGTTTTGTGTTCATAGAAGGAAAGGTACGCATAAGTGGGCTGGCTACACATCTGGTAAAGGCCACAGGTTATGGTCTCACTTGTCTTGCCGGGTCTTCTCATGCACAGCATATTTCCAAAGGTCTCGGTCACTAGTCATTACCTCGGTGAGGCTTAATGTTTGAAGGTCGTGCTTCACCACCTCATCCCAGGTCTACCTCTTCCACAGATTCCCTCAACTGCTCAGGTGTGGCACTTTTTCACACAGTTATCCTCATCCATTCTCGCCACATGTCCATACCAGCGCAATTGTCTCTCTTGCATACCACATCTAATGCTTCTTCGGTCCAACTTTTCTCTCAAGGTACTTACAATCTGTCAAGTATGCACACTGACTGACATTACACATCCATCGGAGCATGCTGGCTTCATTCCTTGCGAGCTTACGCATGTCTTCAGCAGTCACGGCCCATGTTTCACTGCCATGTAGCATGACTGTTTGTACACATGCGTCATACAGTCTGCCTTTTACTCTGAGTGCGAGGCCTTTTGTCACTAGCAGAGGTAAGAGCTCTCTGAACTTTGCCCAGGCTATTCTTATTCTAGCAGCTACACTTTCAGCGCACCCTCCCCCCACTACTGACTTCGTCACCAAGGTAACGGAAACTATCAGCTACTTCTAGTTTTTCTCCCTGGAATGTGGCAGAAGTTGTTCTCTGCACATTTTCAGTGTTAATTGCTCCTGAGCATCTGCCACATATAAAAACTATCTTGCTAGTTAGCCTTCCTTTGATATTGCTGCACTTCTTATGTGTCCATAGATTACACTGGGTACATCTTATAGAGTTTCTACCGATGCCTTTTCTACAGATTGAGCAGGGCCATCTACCTGAAGGGGTTTGTGGTTTGTCTACCTTTCTACTTATTAGGACTTTGGTTTTAGCTAGGTTGACACTAAGGCCCTTCGATTCTAATCCTTGCTTCCACATCTGAAACTTCTCCTCTAGTTCTGATAGTGACTCAACAATTAGAGCAGGGTCATCAGCATAGAGGAGCTCCCAGGGGCATCTCGTCTTGAATTCCTGTGTTATTGCCTGGAGGACTATGATAAATAAGAGGGGGCTGAGGACTGAACCTTGGCAGACCCGTACCTCTACCTGGAATTCTTTACTGTACTCACTGCCTACCCTCACCTTACTGACAGCATCCCTGTACATGGCTCACACAGCTCTCACTAACCATTCATCTATCCCTAGTTTCCTCATTGACCACCAGATAAGGGATTGGGGGACCCTGTCAAAGGCTTTCTCCATGTCAACGAAAGCCAGGTACAGAGGTTTATCCTTGGCTAGGTATTTCTCCTGCAGCTGTCTTACCAGAAATATAGCATCAGTGGTACTTTTTCCTGGAATGAGCCCAAATTGCATCTCATTTAAACTGACTCTCTCCCTAATTTGTTGGGCTATGACCCTCTCCGTGACATTCATTACCTGGTCCAACAACTTGATACCTCTGTAATTGTTTGTGTCTAA
>NC_069002.1:22844147-22852950 GCF_001194135.2 Octopus bimaculoides
TATATATATATATATATATATATATATATATATATGTGTGTGTGTGTGTGTGTGTGTGTGTGTGTTTGTGTGAGTATGTACACACACACACACACATATATATATACATATATATACTCACATGTATATTTGTATAAATATATATATATATATTACCCTTGTTTAATGCCTGCTTTCCTAGCTGGCATGGGTTGACTGGTTTGACTGAGGACTGGTGAGCCAGAGGCTGTACCAGGCTCAGTCTGATCTGGCAATGTTTCTACAGCTGGATGCCCCTCCTGATGCCAACCACTCTGAGAGTGTAGTGGGTGCTTATTACGTTCCACCAGCACAAAGGCCAGTCAGGTGTTTTACGTGCTACCTGCACAGGAGCCAGTCCGTGGCCCTGGCAATGATCCCGCTCAGATATGCTTCTTTTAATGTTCCACTAGCACGAGTGCCAATCAGGTGGTACTGTCATCGGCCACGTCAGTGATTTTGATTTGTTTACACTTCCCTCAATAGGTCTTCGCAAGCAAAGTTCATTGTCCAATGAATGAGGGGTAGTCATAAGTGGGTCAGTTACACCCCACGTTCAGATGTGCTTTTAGCATTGTTGGCCACGTCAGCAATTTTGATGATTTTGATTTCACTTGCCTCAATAAGTCTTCTCAAGCAAGGCTTTTTGTCCAATGAATGAGGGGTATTCATGAATGAGCTTGTTACACCCACCGACATAGGCCATAGCTATGGTCTCACTTGGCTTGTCGGTTCTTCTCAAGCACAGCATATCTCCAGAGGTCCCGGTGCCTAGTCATTGCCTTGGTAAGGCCCAATGTTTGAAAGTCATGCTTCACCACCTCATCCCAGGTTTTCCTGGGTCTACCTCTTCCACAGGTTCCCTCAACTTCTAGGGTGTGACATGTTTTCACACATCTGTCCTCATTCATTCGCAACATATGATCAATACCAGTGCAGTCGTCTCTCTTGCACACCACATCTGATGCTTCTTAAATCCAACTTTTCTCTCAGGGTGCTTAGACTCTGTCATGTATTCACACTGACATCCGGTGGAGCATACTGGCTTCATTCTTTGCAAGCTTACGCATGTCCTCAGCAGTCACAGCCCATGTTTCTCTGCCATGTAACATGGCTGTTCGCACACATGCGTCATACAGACCTTTTGTCACTAGCAGAGGTAGGAGCTCTCTGAACTTTGCCCAGGCTATTCTTATTCTAGCAGCTACACTTTCAGAGCATTTACCCCTGCTAGTGACTTGGTCCCCTAGGTAACGGAAGCTATTAACTACTTCTAGTTTTTCTCCCTGGATTGTGATAGAAGTTGTTCTCTGTACATTTTCAGTGTTTATAGCATCTGAGCATTTGCCACATACAAAATCTATCTTCCCAGTTAGCCTCCCTTTGATATTGCTGCACCTCTTATGTGTCCATAGCTTACGCTGGGTACATCTTATGGAGTTTCTACCTATGCCTTTTCTACAGATCGAGCAGGACCATCTACCTGAATGGATGTGTGGTTTGTCTGCCTTCCTACTTATTAAGACTTTGGTTTTAGCTAGGTTGACTCTAAGGCCCTTCGATTCTAGTCCTTGCTTCCACACCTGAAACTTCTCCTCTAGTTCTGATAGTGACTCAGCAATTAGAGCAAGGTCATCATTATAGAGGAGCTCCAAGAGGCATCTTGTCTTGAATTCCTGTGTTATTGCCTGGAAGACTATGATGAATAAGAGGGGCTGAGGACTGATCCTTGGTGGACCCCTACCCCTACTCGGAATTCTTCATTGTACTCATTGCCACCCCTCACCCTATGACAGCATCCCTGTACATGGCTCGCACAGCTCGCACTAACCATTCATCTATCCCTAGTTTCCTCATTGACCACCAGATAAGGGATTGGGGGACCCTGTCAAAGTCTTTCTCTGTGTCAACGAAAGGCAGGTACAGAGGTTTATCTTTGGCTAGGTATTTCTCCTGCAACTGCCTTACCAGAAATATAGCATCAGTGGTGCTTTTCCCTGACACGAATCCAAACTGCATCTCATCTAGACTGACTCACTCCCTAATTAGTTGGGCTATGACCCTCTCCGTGACCTTCATTACTTGATCCCACAACTTGATACCTCTGTAATTATTTGTATCTAGTGCGTCACCTTTGCGTTTGTAGCAGTTGACTATGGTCCTTCTACACCAGTCATTGGGTAATTACTCCTTCATAACTATACAGATGACTAGGCTATAGCCGACACCACTAGATATTTTGAGCCTCTCTGTGGTCATTTCCCTGCCTTCATATTAGTGTTTTCAGAAAGTAATTACATTTTTTCACTACTATGAAATATGAATAAGTCAATCATGTTAGAGCCAATGTTGAATGGGCAGGAACTGTCTAGAAATAGGATATCATTTCTTCTATCCTACAGTGTGTCATTCATAGTAATTTTGGTAATTAACCTCCATGGACAATGAGAACTTTATGAAACAACATATTCACCATTGCTTACTGTATGAGTTTTGGAAAGCAAAGTTATGCTACAGAAGCAATGTAAAATATTTGTGAAGTGAATCTGGATACAGTGAAAGCTTGTACATGTCAGCTGTGGTTTAAAAGGTTTTAGGATGGTAATTGTGACATATCCAACAAGCTTCACTCTGGAAGATGACCCACTCTGAATGACAACCTTTTGAATGAGACTATTATATTGGATCTACATCAAAACACCAGAGGTTTGGCACAACACTTTAATGTGTCATGTTCAACTATCCACAAACTTCTCAAGCAAATTTGGAAAACATGCAAAGGAATTTGGGTTCCACATAAGCTTATGCTTGAGAACTGAGCACAACGTTCCACCACCATCTTCACCAATCTTCTGATCAAGAATGACAACCTGTCATTTCTGCAGTACATTGTCACAGGTGATGTAAAATAGGTTTTGCATCACAGTAGAAAACGAAAAAGCTAATGGTTATTATGTAATATGAAGCCAGCACCAACACCAAAACCAGAGCTCCAGCCACAAAAATCCTTTGGTAGAACATGAAAGGTATCATCCATTATGAGCTACTGGAACATGGAAGGAACATCAATGCAGATGTCTATTGTCAACAACCTGATCGTGTAACTGACAAATTATGTTGAAGGTGGCCAGCTTTGGTAAAGAGGAAAGGTGTTATTCTCCAGCATGACAAGGCATGGTCACACTCTTCAAAACAAAGCCAAGAAAAAATAAGATCATTAGGATGAGAAGTTCTTCCACATCCTCCACACTCACCTGACTCAGCACCTATGGATTTCCATCTGTTCTGATCACTGAAACATTTTATAAAAGCTAAAACATTCAGAAACAGAGGAAGTTGAAAACGGATTTTCAGACTTCTCTCAGGTAAAGAAATAGGTTTCTTTGAATGTGGCGTAGAAAAGTTATTTTCCCGTTGGGCTACAGTCATGGAAAACTATGGTGATTACATTCTTGATTAAAACTATTCAGATCAATGTAGTTTACATTCGTTTTCATATCCTTTCTGGTAAAATGCAATTACTTACCAAACACTCTCATATATCATCATTATCATCATCGTCATCTTTTAACATGTTGTCCATGCTGCCCAGGGTTGGATGGGTTGACCAGAGCTGGCAAGCTGGGGAGCTGCACCAGGTTCCACTCAGTTGTGGCATGGTTTCTACAGCTGGATGATCTTCCTAACATCAACCACTTTACAGAGTGTGCTTTTACATGGCACCACATGGGCACGTTTATGTGGCTATATATCTATGTTATATAACACACACGTGTGTGTGTGTGTTTATATGAATATATATATATATATATATATATATATATATATATATATATATATACATCTATATATGTGGTGGTTGTCTACTCCTTATGCAGAGTTTGACCACCTCCTGTACCTACACCTTAGATCCATCATGGCATCTAATGTGTCTTTTAAAACCAGACAATGTTCTGAAAAGACACCCACATAGATTGCATATCCAGTTTGGACCACTATGAGCTGCAGCTAAGTTCTGATCTCTGTGAATCTTAAAATGTCTTTTGAGGCTTCCGTTAGATTTGCAAACCTTCTGGCATACATTGCATTGAAAGGTATACACAGACATAGAGGCAGAATAGTTGGGGCAGGTTCGTTTTCCATGGGTTTGCAAATGAGATTCCAGCCCAGCAAAAGAGAGGCATCGTCTGTCACAAACTGTGCACACAAAAAGGTCATTGTGATTCACCTTCTTGATCATAACATTCTTCCTTAAATCTCTTTTGAGTCTTGTATGCGTTATCATGGCCTCTTCAAATGCTTTCACTCCATATATATGTATATGTGTGTATATATGCACACATATTCACATGTAAGTTCCAGTTCTTGTGTGCTGTATTATATATGAATCTTATATTAATTAATATCAACCCATCAAAAACACCAATATTTTAATTAATCTTTCCACTACTGTAAATGGTTCATTTATATCTGCCATGAATGTGGCCAGTTAATTGTATACTTTCACTGGAAAAAGAAGACCTGGGTATGTCTACCCTGAAGAATGGTCAACAAACCATGAAATGAGTCCCTTGAGAGTCTCCACTCAGCCTTTTTTTTTTTTTTTGCTATACATCAAAAATACAGTCTGAATGTGTTTATAAAAAAAGTTCACACAGTTAAATAGCTTTCAAATATTTACATTTATTTCAATTCTTTTGATCTATGCTATCACACACACACAAGCACACACTTGTATGCATATGTGTGTGTTTACACACACACACACACACACACGTGCGTGCACACACACACACACACACACACACACACACAGCAAATAAGAAAGTGGAGAGGATACAAAATCGAGAGACATCATCTGGTAGACATCCCAGTATGTCTATTCATTCCACTGTATTAGATACTAGACATACTGGAATGCTTACCAGCTGATGTCTGTTGATTTTGTATCCCCTCCACTTTTTTATTTGCCATGTAAATCAAGGGTAAACCACTTTTTACCCCCACCCATATATAATACTCAGTTGCGAGATTGTCATGCAATAACTAGCACTTGGGTATGAATAATTGGGTACACTACCACCAGTATATTGGATAGGTACTATCCTTTAGTTGGTTTCTCAACCTCTAACTCACACAGATATATATATATATATAAATATAATAATAAAGTGTAAAATCATTAATGATTTTTGCCAAGTGGTCAGCGTGGAAATAAAACCTCATAGGTAAATTTTATAAATATTTTATAATTATATACATAATTATAACAAGGGCTTGGTTTATGCCTCACCACGCACTGAAAAATAGACGTCAAAAGACACTATTACCACCATAAATTCCCCGAGCAAAACACACCACATAATAGGCCATGAGAAGAAAGAAAATGAAAATGTTCATTTTATTTCTTCTCATGGTCTATTATGTGGTGTGTTTTTCTCGGAGAGTTTATGGTGGTAATAGTGTCTTTTGACGTCTATTTTTCAGTGCGTGGTGAGGCATAAACCAAGCACTTGTTATAATTATGTATATAATTACAAACTATTTATATATATATATATATATATATATATATATATACTAGCAGAGATACCTGGCATTGCTCAGGAGTGAAATGGCATATTTGTTTATTCTTATCTTTTACTTGTTGAAAATATTTGACTGTGGCGTTACTAGAGAATTGCCTTTAGTTGAACGAATTGACCCCAAGTACGCATTCTATCAGTCTGTTTTGTGAAGCTGGTAATTCATGGGGACATAAACATACCGACATTAGTTGGCAAGCAATGTATATTTATATATATATATATATATATCGATACACACACACACACACACAGATATATATGTATATCAATATAAATACATGAAAGTACATGAAGTTTGGGTAAAAAAAGGTGATTATGTACATACCTCCTGGCTGTTCTGATTATAACACCTTGTTGTAAACAATGTTCCTTGTTTTTCCTTGTGGAGCATATGTAAAGAGGTTTCTTTTGCTTGCCACTCTTGAGCAGCCAACATACAGTTGTCCATGTGAGGAGCAGGGCTCTTCCAAGAGATTTGTTAATGGACATAGCAAAACTGACATGATGGGGGAATTGCAGTTTTCTGAATGTAAATGGGATTTCTGCTCCTGATGGAGTAAGAGGAATTCTTGGAATAAAGACGTCCTCACCTTTTCCACATCCAAAAAGAATGATAGTCTCGATAACATGTGACATCATTTTCTTTATCACCAGTCGTGTTCCATTGCAAAGTCTTGGTGGTTCTAGATTGCAGAGTAGCGTAACAAGAGTTCCAACTTTAAGTGCTAACATGTGGAGATGTAGTCCAAGAGGCTCCAACGAATTGAGAAATTCAGGTGGATAGTTCACCACTTCATTTTAATCTGGAATTGTATCAACAGACTTGTAAGTGTGAAGAGTGCCAGGAAGAGAATGCATTAGCTGTTGATTAATTTTTTTAATAGCAGCATTTTTTTGAGCTAATATTGCTCTTTCACACAGCCAATTGTGATTTTGGTAGTTTTCTGTGAAGCTGGGAAAGACTTTGTGTTTGAGGTAATCTACAGAATTAACAACGGCGGAAAATGGTCACATTTCCATTTCTCCTGCAGCGTTGAGAGGCACCTTGCCATCACCAAGTGTCAAAATGTCCTGTGCAAACTTTGTGGATATTTGGTCACCGTGTAGCTGAGCTCTCATGTTAGTGGTAAGACTGAAGATTGTAACATGATGCAACAGCGTAGAGGACTTTAGGCATGCTTGGACCTCATCTGCTCTAGTGCCTTTCGGAATGACAGGAAGAGTTTGCCTGAAATTACCTGACAGCAGAAGCGTTACACCTCCCATTGAAGCCTGACAGTCTCGGATGTCTTTCAGGGCTCTATGTAATGCTTCCAAAGCTCTCTTGTGAGCCATGGTGCACTCATCCCAGATAATTAGATGACACCTTTTAAGTACCTGCCCTGAACTGAGCTTTTGTTGATGTTGCATGAAGGTATCTCGGATGTTGCTAAATTGAGAGGGAGTTTAAAAGTGGAGTGTGCTGTCCTGCCACCGGGTAACAAAGTAGCTGCAATCCCAGAGGAGGCTACAGCTACTGCAATGTCCTGATGCTGCCTAACTTCTGCAAGGAGAAGCTTTGTAAGAAATGTTTTTCCTGTTTCTTCCAGGAGCATCGAGGAAGAAGATTCGTCCCTCGTGTTGGCGTACACTGTTAAGAATAGTTGTGTAGGCCTGCAGTTGGTCTGGAAGTAATTCAGGCTGATTTTCAAGAATGTGCTTTGAAAACGCTTGAGTGTCGTAGGATGTTTCACGAACGACAACAGTAGGAAGGCTGTTTGACCCTGACCTGAATGTTTGCGGCAGGCCATACGTGGGCAATTCCTTTCCACCCAGGGTAGCAATTCTGTTTTCAATGTCAATGAGAGTTTTGTTATAGACTTCATTGCTGATACCCTCCATGTCAGAATAGAGCCGTTGAGCTTGCCGCTTAAAGTCTTCAGCCAGGTTGTCCCTGTACTTGAGCCATAGAGTTGCAGGATCACACAGTTCGCATGTCTGTAGTAATACTGCAAACAGTGCCCTGAGACTTTTAGGTGATTCTGATAAAGCAGCCTCTCCCAAAGTTTCATCCCATTGTGCACCATCTTCGAACAGACCTTGTCGATAGCAGGCTTCTCTGTATGTTGTACAGACATGTCCTTGAATGGTTTTAGGACCTGGAAACACGTTGGCCCTCTGACCTCATGCAGTAGTAGACAGAGGTAGAAGCACTCTTGTTGAGTGGGATGTACTGTGTATACTCGCCCAAGGCAAATGTCAAACTTAATACCAGGGTATCCATGAGCATTTTGACCTACTTTCCATGGGGTGCATTTTTTTTCATTCCAAGTGTAGTGCGATGGAATCTGGATACAGCAAGGTTTGAGCGAGTGGATCCACTTGACAAAACTTGAAGAATGCAGTGAGTGTGGTATCCCTTGCTTCCTCTGCCAACAGAGAAGCGTTTGCATAAGTGAAGTACACTCTTTGACCGTTTTCCAGGTGCACTGCAAGCTGTTGAATGGCAGGGTGTTGTTGGTGAAGTGGTTATTAGTAGGAGTGGTAGAGTGTTTATGACTAATATGCATGTATGCATGTATATATGTGAGGTAATAGTTTCACTATAATAGTATTAAACTGAAAGTATCTCACATTGCAATGGAGAGATAGTATTGTTTCACATTTGACACGTAATACTGAAATAGTGTAAGAGATAAGAGATTACTGTGGTCTTGCATTAAGCAAGAAGTTGAAAATTTTTTGGCCCATGACGTTGCACGGACCTTAAGTAAGGCATGTGTAAAATTTGAATGAAATCGGTTGGGTAATTGTCGAGTTTTAGGGATTCACACAGACGGACGGACAGACACACATTCTCATCTTGACGTATATGAGATAATAGTTTCACTTTAATAGTTTCAGTATTAAAGTGAAAGTATTAAAGTGAAAATATCTGACATGACAATAGAGAGATGTTATTGTTTCACTTTTGACACGTAATACTGCAATAGTGGAGGAGATATGATATTGCTCTGGGCTCACACTAGGCAAGAAGTTAAAAATTTTTTTGGCCTAAAACACTACCTGGACCTTAAATAAGGCATGTGTAAAATTTGAATGAAATTGGTTGTGTAGTTCTCAAGTTTTAGGGATTCACACAGACAGACAGACACACATTCTCATCTTCATATATATATATATCATTTATGTCCAAATTTAGCTAAATGCATTTTTTC
>NC_069002.1:22853407-22857288 GCF_001194135.2 Octopus bimaculoides
ATATATATATATATATATATAAAATTAATATAAGCAGCAGGTTGCAATGTTTCACCAAAAATAAGAATTATTATTGTCCCTAAATGTGACCAGGGTGTTAAAAATACCTACATTGCTAAAAATAAGAGCTAAAATGCTCTAATGCTATAGTTAATGTACATGAATGAAAACATATACATTAATAGGGACCATTATTGTCTGAAAAATTCTGACCGAGAATTCTTAAGACTGACATCAGTTTCAGCAATTTCCATTGCCTCATCAGTTAAGCCTGCTCGGTGTTTGGCTCTTAATACCTGTTTTCCATCCCAGCATGGGTTGGATGGTTTGACTTGAGCTGGTCAGTCAAAAGACTGCACCAGGCTCCAGGTGTCTGTCCTGGCATGGTTTCTATGGCTGGATGCTCTTCCTAAAACTAACCCCTCTACAGAGTGAGTTGGGTGCCTTTTACCTGGTGCTAGAATGAGTGCTTCTTCAGACGGTGCTAGCACAAATGGTGCTGGCATGGGTGCCTTTTGCATTATGCTGACACTGTGCATGTTTGTGTGTGTGTGTGTGTGTGTGTGTGTGTGTGTGTGTGTGTGTGTGTGTGTGTGTGTGTGTTGTATTGTGTGTTCTGTGTAAGTTGACTGCAGTATAATGTTGATTATAAATCTGCTCAGTCAAGGCTGGTCTGAGGCTAAACAACAACAACAACAACAACAATAGCTGAAAAGGAAAGTGACACAGTGTTAGTGGGTAGGGTGGGATTTGAACTCAGAATCATGTGACACTGAAGTAGATCAATTCATCTTTACTACACAGCATTTTCTACGTAGATACATGATCCTGATTTGTAATGGAATGTGACTATGTGATGTTCATGCCCTGCCTAGTATCACTGTGTGATGTCAGTGAAGTGACTTCAGCTGGGAACGAAATAACATACCTGTTACATTGTTTTGAGCATATGGTCTCATTCCAAGAATGGAATCATTATTTCTGCTGTGTTGCCTTATTTTTAATAATTCCACTAAAATATTCCATTGCTAACTGTGACAGTCCTTTGTTAAATATTGTATTGAGTTCTAAATTGTGATATTCCACTGTTAACTGTGGCATTTCATTGTTAATTGTGGTATTGAACTGTTAACTGTGATGTTCCAGTGTTAACCTGGCATTCCACTGTTAACTGTGGTAATCTTCTGTTTACTTTTTACAACCTAAGTACATTGGAGTATTTTGTTTTGGATTTGGTTAGCAAGATTCTTTATGTGAGTTCGTGTGTTGAAGCATATTCTGTTGTGTCTAGGGAGAGTCATTCTCTTTTAGTGCCTTATAATTTAACGCACTCACCGGTAAAATTTCTACTTAGTTCTTTTTCATTTTTCTAAACTATTGAAAAGGTTGCAATGAAAATTTTAGAAAAATAAAAAAGAAATAAGTAGAAATTTTACCGGTGAGTGTGTTAAATAAGGCACCAAAAGAGAATGACTCTCCCGAGACACAACAGAATATTAAGAGTGTGTTGATCACATGTGACCCTATCTCATTCATATTTCTAATGATCAAAACTACTCACGTATTTTTAATTAAAACTGAAAAATAACCCAAAATCTGCAGAAATTTAATAAGATTATTAACTTGTGTATTATCAAACTGGTGTTTGGAATATAGCAGCAAAAAGTTGTTGCATTAAATAATGATGGATGGTTTTAATTTAGATATGAACAGTTTTAAAGCGAGGTGATTTGTATGCCGGGGCTGGAGCCAGTGTTAGCTCTGTTGATGTCAAAAAGGTTAACAGCAATTATTTACCAGGAATGGAGTCATAAGTAGATCAAAAGAGATTTTGGCGAGTCATGAGTTAGTTATACTTTGCAGTATATGTGTGTGTATGTATGTGTATGTGCGAGTGTGGTGATGGTCTCTCCTATCAAAGACGATGTATCAGTGTTCAATGTTTTTGCCAAACATACTGCACAAATGATTTGTTTTATAGTGATCCAATATATGTGCCGTACATTAGCTCACCTGCCCCTCCAATAAATCAATGTTATCTGAACAGGTGCCACATTGTGCCGCACGTCAGGTATCTCAGTGATCACAGAGCAACGTGAGATGAAGTGTTTTGCTGAAGAACACAATGCACTACCTGGTCTAGGAATTGAAACCACGTTCTCAGAATCGTGAGTGCAACACCCTAACCACCAGGTCATTCTTTCAAACACACACACGTGTATATACATGTACACATACACACACGTGTCCATGCATGTACACGCACACACATGCACACAATCACACATGTATGCATACATGTACACACACACACACACATGCATACATGTACACACACATGCTATAAAAAGGATAGGCTTTTTTTTAGTTTCTCTCTACCAAATCTGTTCACAAATGGATTTGGTTTGCCCGGGGTTGTAGTAAAAGACATTTGCCCAAGGTAGTGGGCAATGTTGTGGGACTGAACCCGAGTCTATATGTCTGGGAAGCAAACTTCTTACCACACAACCACGCTTGTATGTATATATTTAGGTGAATGGAGTCATTTGAGAATGCATTTTCTTGACCATCAACAATAACAGTTGTTTAACCACAGGTCAGTCCTGAATGAGTAGACTTTTAATAAAAGCCATTCCAACCTTACCCACCTTGTCTTATTCTTTCACATATGCAGTGTTTCCACTGGGAGTGGTCAAATGCATCCAGTCTTTTTAAATAGTTGGGTATTAAGTCAAAGGAGATTTGGCTATCATTTTTAGCAGGTTGCCTCGAGCTAATTGGTCCAATGTTTTGCTGATTGATGGGATGTGAACTTTTATAACCTCTTGGGAGGTTGTTTCGTACTCCATTAACTCAGTACTCTATCACCTTGCCATATTATTTTAATCCCCCATCAATTTGGTCATCCATATTCTTGAGGTTTAACTTGGCAAAAACAAAAACAAAATGCTTTATGGTACCACTCTCATTGCTGCCAAATGATTAACGGTTATAGCTGTCATATGCAAGAAAAGGGATGTTTTTGGAAGAACTCAGAATTGATGAGTGTTGAGTAATTTTTAAATTCTTGCTTGGATAAAAAAAAAAAAAAATTTTAAATCCTACCAAAATTTTCAAGATCCAAAGAATTTTAAAAGCTTTTTTGGATGAGTGGGAAATGTTTTCCTTTTGTGAGTAAATTAGCAATTGTGAGGAAAGAGATTTATTGGAAATATTCAATTTACCTCGATTAATAGCTTCTCCCTGATTGGTTGACAGGGATGACACACTCTTCAATGTCTTCTTCACAGTTTGGAAAACAACAACATCAACAACAACAACTCATGTGTGTTGCTGCAACTTCAATTTAAAGGAGAATTAATGTTGACATTGTCATCAACGTCATTGTTGTAATCATCCTTCCTTCTCCCCTCCTCTTTCTCACCACCACCACCACCACCATTGTTGTCGTCATCATCATTATTATTTTTTTATGGTAAGCTGGCGGAATCATTGGCATGCTTTGCAATATTTTGCCCATCTTTATGTTCTGATTTCAAATTCTGCTGGGGTCAGTTTTGCCTTTCATCCTTTCATGGGGATGATGAAATAAACAGTAGGGTCAAAACAACCAACTTGCCCCCTCCTACAAAATTTCAAGCCTTGTGCCTCCAGTAGAAAGGATTATCATTATTATCATTATCATTGTTATCATTATTATTATTATTATTATTATTATTATTAAAATTAAAAGAAGAGTGCCATTTGTTATCTGGTGAACGATATTTCGACATCTCGTGTGTCTTCAACTGGTTCAAAAAATAAATTTGTCAATCTACTTTATTTTGGTTAATATAGAAAGGATTTGAACCAGTTGACGACACACGAGATGTCGAAATATC
>NC_069002.1:22858245-22866585 GCF_001194135.2 Octopus bimaculoides
TCACCAGATAACAAATGGCACTCTTCTTTTAATTTTGACTCTATATCTTCAGGAGGAGTTACCTCAACCCTTTCTATATTAACCAAAATGAAGTAGATTGACAAATTTATTTTTTGAACCAGTTGAAGACACACGAGATGTCGAAATATCGTTCACCAGATAACAAATGGCACTCTTCTTTTAATTTTGACTCTATATCTTCAGGAGGAGTTACCTCAATCCTTTCTATATTATTATTATTATTATTATTATTATTATTAAAGCAGCGAGGTGTTCATTTCTCCCAGTCCTTGACATTCCAACTTTAAATTCCACTGAGGTCAGAAGGTGTCTTTCATGTTGATATTTTCAAATAGAGACCAGTTAAAACTGGGATTGCTACAATTGACAAGCCCCTCCCTTCAAAATTGCTGGACATGTAACAAAATTAGAAAGAATTATTGTCATTATCAATTATTATTATTATTATTATTATTATTATTATTATTATTATTAAGACTAGCAGAAATGTTAGCAAACTGGACAAAATGCTTAGCAGCATTTCTTACGTTCTGAGTTCAAATTCTGCTGAGGTCGACTTTGCTTTTCTTCCTTTCGGGGTTGATAAAATAAATACCAGATATGCACTGTGGTTGATGCAATTGACTAGATCTCCCCCCACATATAAATTTTATTATCATCATTATTGCGATTAGTAGTAATAATGATAATAATGGTTTTAAATTATGGGACAAGTCCAGCAATTTTGAGGGAGGGGACCAGTCGGTTAGATCGACTCCAGTACATAACTGGTACTTATTTAATCAACCCTGAAAGGATGAAAGGCAAAGTTGATCTTGGTGGAATTTGAACTCAGAACGTTAAGACGAACAAAATGCCGCTAAGCATTTTGCCTGGCGTACTAATGATTCTGCCAGCTCGCCACCTTAATAATAATAATAATAATAATAATAATAATAATAATAATAATAATAATAATAATAATAATAATAACAACAACAATAATAACAAGAGCACTCAGGGAGCGCAAATCTCTGCCAAGGTAGCACCAACGTCCTCTCAACGATTAGCCAGAGATGATTTTTTAAAATGAGAATATCTGAAATAAACTCGAATGCTCTCACAAATGAGAATACTAAAAATTAACCTGACCGCTCTCAGAAATTAAGTAAAAAAAAAACTATAAAAATAATCCAGAATCTTTGTCTGGTACTGGATTGATCCCAAAATCTAATCAGTTTGTGCCAGTCACAAGGCCAAACATCCCTGAAAGTTTCATCTGAATCCATCGAGTAGTTTTTGAGATATCTTATCCACGGACAAACAAACACACTTGAAAGCAATACCACTGCCCACCTGGGGGTGGTGGAAAGATCCAGGGTGAGCATTGAAGAAAAATGGGGTGATAATGGGGCAATGGATGTAAAAAAAAAGAAATAAACAAACAAAATAAAGGGTTAATTAGGTCAAGTTTTATTTGTGAAATACTTTTGTTTTGAATTTGCTGCAGAAAACGGTTTATATCTATGATGGTGAGTGGGGTGGGGTGGGGAGGCAAAAGGAACCTGGCCCTAGAACTGAGTGGGTAGCAGCCCGAAAAAGTTTGGGAAGCAGTGTTACAGAGTACTCAGTTTTATTTTGAGTTCAAATCTTTCACTCCTTCAGGGTGCAATAAGATAATACCTGTTCAATATCAGGGGCTATGCAGTCAACTATACCAGTAATTATTTGGTTACATATGAATGATGGTATGACATTTAACAATTTCTATTTCAATCGCAATTGAGCTGTTTTTTTTTTTTTTATTTTGCAGCCAGAATTTAAGGGTTATCCAGAAATTTCTGCTCAAGGCATTTATCTCCTTAAATCTAATCAAAATCATATTTTATTTCACGTGTTTAACAAAATCAAACCATTCTCTTATTTGTTATTATATTCAAGTGGTTGCATTTTAGTTTTGATATCACAATTTAGGGTTTACTAAAGAAATTCTTTGTGGACGTGTTTGGCAATTCATTTGGATTGCACTTGCATTCAATTCCGAATGTAAGACAATGCAAAAGAGATTATTTTTGTCCTTTTTTTTGTTTCCTTTTGGCATTTAATTTTGTTTGATAGTCAAATAGTTGTTTGGTATGTGACTGGCCAGGCTGCAGATAATAATACATGTTTCGATCTTCTAAGTTTTATTTGCTACAAAGTTTTAGGGATACACACATACACACACACACACAAAAGAAAAAATATAAATAGACATGAAAAAAAAGAAAGAAAAGATACCCCCCCCCCCCCAAAAGACAAAATTGAACAAAAAGGAAAAAAAGACTCTTTCAGATGTTTGCTTTTGTAAAGATTTGCTCCCAGCTGGTGGTGGTGGTCATGGCAGAGGCATTACTTCTGATAATAACAGGTTGTCTTTCTTTAGCAAATGTGTAATGATTGCCAGCACCATCTTAAGTAGATTTACTTTGCTCTTCTTATCTGTTACATCTTTCTCTTCCCCACCCCTCAATGCTTTCTCTCTCTCTCTCACCTTTTCAAGAAAGGAGAGCAACATTTGGTTATCTTGCTCTCCCTTCTTCCTACACATGTTCTCCCCACTCTCTCTGTCTCTTTCTCACACATACACTCTCTCTCTCTCTCTCTCTCCCTTCCTTTAGTTCTGTTTTCTTACTTTTTTGGTCACTTTCCTCCTCCTCTTCCTTTCTCTCTGCCCCTACTTTTCTCTCTCTCAACTCTATCCCCTTCTCTCCTCCCCCTCTCTCAATTCCTTCCTCTACCTCTCACCACTCCTTAATCCTCTCTTCCTTCTATTCACTCTCCCTCTCTCATTATCCCTCTTCTCTCCCCCTCCCTCTTACTCTCTTACCTTCTTTCTTTCAAAACTCCCACACATCCTCTCCCCACCACTCCTTCATCTCCAACTTGTTTACTACTTTCAGCAAACATTTTTTGTTCAGTCAGTTATTAAATGTGTTTTATTTACCATGTGAGAGAGAGAGAGAGAGAAGGATATGTTTATGTATATATACATAGGGAGGCATGGTTAGAGAGCAAGATGTAATGAGAGAGAGAGTTAAAGAGAAATTGAAAGGGAGAGAAGGAGTGATAAGAGAGATATTGATGCAAGTGTTTCTATGAGATTATCTGTACATACACACAAACACACTCACTCTCACAAACACACACACTTATACACATACACACACACACACACTTATACACATACACACACACACACACTCACACACACAAATCATACACACATAGTGATATTCTCACCAATACACACACATACATGCACGCACTTATTCTCTTCTTTAAAGTAACACGCATATTTACATTCACATCTGCGCATGCATTAATGCAAAGACAAATCGTAGCATGGCCGGGCCATGGCAAGATCTCAGACTGACCTTTGGAATTAATCAAAGGAATTTAAAAGACCTGATTGACTCAGATAGTTGACATTCTCTCTTGCAGTGTTTCCTTCATATACTTACAGCCTTACTGTGGAATGAAATTCTGATTCTACCATTTCAAGACAAATTCTACTTGCTAGAATTTCTAGAACTAAATGGCTAGTGGTTCCTTTAGTGCAGCAACAATAAAATCAAAGACCCCGTTTCCAGTAGTGTGATCCTGTTGACAATAGTTTCTAGCAACGGCATTTAGTCTTGTATTTAGGGAGAGTATGGGACCATAGAACTTTGGTAATGAAGTAAAATTCCTGGAACTCATCACCAAACTAGAAACAGTTTCCATAGTGTCTGAAATGGAATCAGTTCAGAAAAGACCAATATTTTATTTGATAGCTGTCAGCAGAATGGAACAATGAACTTTGTGGTGTGATGGATGGATGGATGGAAGCTCGAAGAAGTGGACAAGTTTAACCTTTCAACTTCAAAATTAAATTCTATGGTTATTCCAGTCATGATGTTAAATATCTACCCAAAAATAGAATTGGTATTTTCTGCAAGTCCCGTTGCTTCAATAAACTTGACATATCTGAACAGAAAATAGTTTCAAACATGACATTCCTCAACAAAAGATAGATTGGGAAATAAAACTGTTTTCTGCTGTTAAGAGGAATGAAATTTTGAGTGGAGATATGTCTAATTTCTGCAGTAAAAGGGTGAATTAAACTCTGGGGATGACTGTTCAATAGAGGAGGTACAAATCAAACTCATTTGTCGCCTCATCTTTTATCTAAGAATACTTAACCATCTTCTGAATTTTAACATTTACGGAAACAAAGTTTTATCAGGTTTTCTTTGAAACAGTTTGCGTTTTGGGAGGAGGAGGAAGAAGAGGAAGAAGAAGAAGAAGAAAAGAGAAGAATGATGATGATGAAGAGACAAAGAAGTAAAAGGAGATGAAGAAAGGAGATGTGGAAGGAGTCTTCCTACTTCTTGGATGGCAAAGAAGGTGGAAGAATAAAGATGAAGAGGAAAATGTAAGAGGGCGGTGGTGGTGGGGATTATTTTATTGACTTCATAGGAATTAAGTGCAGGGTTGGTGTTGGTAGAATTTGAACTTTGAAGGTAAAGGCTTGTAATTAAAGTATTTTGTCTGGAACTGTATCAATTTTGTTATTGTAAATTTCTTTAATGAGAACTTTGTCTTCCATAGACACAAGACTATATTCTAAGGAAGATGTGTTGTCAAATTAACCAATATTCTGTGACCGTTATTTTTGAAAGAATTTGGGTCTTTGATCTAAACTTTATATGAAGACTTAGGTGTGTGTGTGTGTGTGTGTGTGTGTGTGTGTGTGTATGTGTGTGTGTGTGTGTGTGTGTGTGTGGATTTGTGTTGTCAGTTTAGCAACATTTCTAATGAAATCCACTGTTCTAAGTTTCAATTAATCTTGAAAATAATTAAGAATTTGGAGGAAGTTAATAGAATCACTAAGACTTTCTATTAATTAATTAATTAATTAATTAATTAAGAACCCAGTGTTTGTTAGAACATAATGAAAGACACTTACATAAAACTATGAGAGATGGTTTTAATTGAAATATGAACACTTTAAAATGTAGTTTTGGATCAAATAAACAGAAGCTGTTGGCTCTGATTGGTTGATATCAAAAGGATTAAATTACTGGTCTTTTATTTTATCAATTGTGGATGGATGAAAAGTCAAGTGGTCCCTGGTGGGATTTGAAATGACAAATGCAGCATGACATGACTAAATATTTTAAAGTAGTTTGTTGTTCTACTGATTCTGCTATGGTAGTAATAATAATTCTTGTTCAAGGACTGCAACCAAGATGTATTTTACCATTCCATGCCAGGAGACTCTATCTCTTGTTAGCTTTGGTAAATTCGCAGTTCCATGCTGTGTGTCTCTTACCAGTGATATCAATGTAGCTGAATGGTCTTTATCCTTTATTAAGATGTGAAACTCTACAAAATATAACATCCAATATGACCTGGGTAGTTTCAACACCCTTAAAGTCTAGTCTAAATTGAGCAACGACAAGTGAAATGGATAGAATGTGACCAGGAATCTACGTTTTGGTCTTGTGTTTGCATTGTGGGATGTTTTCAGTCTTCATAAGAAGCCTGTTGTATGAATGAGGCATTCTTGAAACTCCTTCTTCAAAATGCACCTTTTGGTTCTTTACAGAAGAATTCTTTCTCCACAAGAAGGTTCTGAAGAAGGCCAGCTATTTTGATTTTGTAACACTTGGTTGCCAAATGTTTTGAATTGTGTTACAGACATTCCAGGCTTGTCCCTTGCATGTAAGGGAGTTTTTCTTACTGTTAAACTGTCAGCAACATAGAATATGAGGTACTTAAGCTCATCACCGGATCAAACTGGCAGATGACTTCCGTCTTCATTGATGACCATGGATTCAGTTTTCGTTGCATTAAGAAACTGACTGATTTTAGCTGCAGCAGTCTCAAGTGATTTTAAAAAGTCTTGTACCACACAAATAAGGATCTGTGATCATCAAGATCATCATCATTGTTAAGACCTTGATCAGTAATACAGTTCTATATTTAAGAAATGAGGAATTATGTACATTATTTACATTTGATGGATATTTGTCCTCATCAGCCTACGGGCTACTAACCCCAAGATTCCAAGTTCGATTCCAGGCAGTGACCTGAATAATAATAATAATAATAATAATAATAATATCGAAAAATACCTTAGGAATGAGAACCCAGGTTCAAAATTTCCCCAAGACACCTGATAAACGCTGGAAGGTATATCAACCGAAATATTGTGTTATCAACAAACAAGATGAGGACAAATATCTGTTGAATGTAAAGAATGTACTGGATCAGTAAATCATTTCTGTTATGGGTACAAGGCCAGAGGTTTTGGGGAAGGGCTGAGTTGATTGCAACAACTCCAGTGTTCAACTGGTCCTTTATTTCATCAACCCTGAAATGATGAAAGGCAAAGTGAACCTCAGCAGAATTTGAACCCAGAACATAAAGACAGATGAAATACTGCTAAGCATTTTGTCCAGTGCATTAACGGTTCTGCCAACTCACTGCTTTGCCTTGACTGGTAATACTAGCATCAGTTCTAACACAAGTTATAAGTTTGAAGGTTTAAGAAGGCATAGATTCAATGCAATCGGTTCCAGTGCTTTGCTGTCATTATATTGAAGGATGAGATGCTCATTTGCATTCACCGTTTGGCTGTTAGATTGCTCTGTTAAATGTAATGCTTATTTATTCACGTTGTTTTGAATTAATCTTGCGTTATCTCATAGCTTTGAGATTTCAGTGACGCAATGATGTTGTAGGATAGGTGTGAGAGGCCATATCCAGTCAGTTTGAACATAAAACAGGTAGAATATTTGGGCCAGATATGGTCAGTTTGAATACTAAAAGTTGAATGTCCACTTATTCCATTCATCAAATAATTTCTGTTCTCACTGTAATCTTTTACACTAATTGATCATGAGATGAATTTGATTTTTATGAATGTAATGTAAATTCAAAACGGTTTCTTTACCTCTTGTGCAGTTTTTTTATTTTGTTTTCTTTGAAGAACAGAATATTTTCCCTCCTTGAGAATCCTTTTAAGTGTTTCATTTTCTACAGTTATTTCAATTTGTATTAACTTAGTCATTATTTGGGCTCATGAAAAGTTCCTTTTATCTGTCCGTTGTTTCCCATTTCAATTTAACCATTTTAATTGCTAAAGACAAACACTATTCTGTTCAGTGTTTTCAAAGCATCTGGTCCTTTGTTTGCATTGTTTGGTAGGTAAACAGAATGAAGCAGCAACAACTCTGGGTTTGAGAAAGCTCTTTACTCTTACTGAGGGCAAGGCTACCTCACTAATGTTGGTACCATGTAAAATCACTCTCAGTACAGTTTGTATTGTAGCTGGTGTTTGGACGAGCAACCAGCCATAGAAACCATGCCAAAACTGAGACATTGAAGGAAGATGTGGTCGTCTCACTTGCCAAATGCCACACTATATTGCAACAATAGCATATCATCATCAATCCTTGGACATTCATGACTTGAGTCCCAAGACCCGTAGAGCTGGTTACTTAGTTTCCACGGCATACAAATGACTGAGATGATGACATTCTTTCTGAATGGGATGCCAGTGTATGACAGGGTTAATCAGTTATGGCTGAGTGGACTGGAACCATGGGAAAATGATGTGTTTTGCACAAGAAAATGATGCATCACCTTGTCTGGGAATTGAAACTATGATCTACTCCTGATTGCTAGGCCACCTGTCTTCACTATCATAATGTAAAGTCATGCTGGAGAATGTAGAATATCTTTTGAGGCCATTGTTTATACTTTAATACATGGCATAGTATGTATGCATGTGAATATATGTATGTATGCATGTATGTACATGTGGATGTATGTATGCATGCATGCATTATGTACATGTGGATATATGTACGTATGCATGTATGTACATACATATGTATGTATGCTTGTGTGTACATGTTGATGTATGTATGCATATGTGGATGTATGTATGTATGTACATACATATGTAGGTATGTATGTATGTATGAATGTATGCATGTGTATATGTATGTATGTGTGTATTTATGTATCTATGTATGTGTATGTACATACATATGTATGTATCAATGTATGTATGTGTATATGTATATATGTGTGTATTTATGTATGTATCTATCTATGTGTATGTATGTGTGTATGTATAAATCTAAGTGTATATATATATATGTACATATGTATACAGGTATGTATATGTGAGTATGCATATATGTACATGTGTATGTATGTACATATGTGTATATGTATGTATGTATGTGTGTATGTATGCATGTATGTACATGTGTTTGTATGTATGTACATATCTATGTTAGT
>NC_069002.1:22867418-22870089 GCF_001194135.2 Octopus bimaculoides
ATATCAAAAACTTCCAGGACTAGTTCTGTAGCATGCCAATAGATGGCGACACACAGTTGCACGTGCAGTGATAGCTGCATGTGCAGTGACCCTCATGAGACAGTTGTGAAATTTGTGTCTTTGTGATCATGTGTATGCTGTAGTCTGCGATTTTGTCATGGATAGGAACAAAGAGCCAATGTGAAATCTTGTATTAAACTTGGGAAGTCTGCTGCAAAGATATTGAGCATGCTTTGGCAAACTTATGGCTTTGAGCCAATGGGTTGTATGCAATGTTTCCAATGACATGGGTGCTTCAAAACTGGAAAAACATCCCTGGAAGACAATGAGCAATCTAGAAGTCCTGCCATGAGCGTCACCCCCAGAAATGTGGAGAAAATTCATCAGGTTGTGCCTGAAGATTGTTGGAAGACAATCAATAGCATTTTGAAGCTTTTCTGGGAGGACATTCAGTAAAAGTGACCATATCTGTGGAGCATGAAGAATTGGATTCTTCACAATAACAATATACCCTATCACCAAGCTCTCTTCATCTGTGAGTTTCTCACCAAAAACAACATGGTACCACTTCTGCACCCACCCTATTCACCAGATTTAGCACCTGTGGACTTGTATCTCTTTCTCAAGATGAAGATGCAGCCCAGAGGTTGCCATTTTAATGCCATTGTTGAGATCCAGAGCAAATTACATAAGATCCTCGATTTACTTATGGAAAACAACTTCCAAGCCAGACTCCAGAAGTGGCAGGAATCCTGGGACCAGTGTGTTGTTGTACAAAGGGACTATTTCGAAGGAGATGATTATTTACTTAAGTTAGAACTTAGGTAAATAAGTAATTTTTTATTAAACATAACTAGTCTTTTACTTGTTTTAGTCATTTGACTGTGGCCATGCTGGAGCACCGCCTTTAGTCGAGCAAATTGACCCCAGAGCTTATTCTTTGTAATCCTAGTACTTATTCTGTTGGTCTCTTTTGCCGAACTGCTAAGTTACGGGGACGAAAACACACCAACATCGGTTGTCAAGCGATGTTGGGGGACAGATACAGACACACAAATATATACACACATATACATATATATATACATATATGACGGGCTTCTTCCAGTTTCCGTCTACCAAATTCTCAAATCCACTCACAAGGCTTTGGTTGGCCCAAGGCTATAGGTGAAGACACTTGCCCAAAGTGTCATGCAGTGTGACTGGAGCTGGGACCATGTGGTTGGTAAGTGAGCTTCTTACCACACAGCTACTCCTGCGCCTTTTTTGATACTACCCCAAAAAAAAAAAAAACTCAATGAATTTTGGTAATTAAATATCATTAGGAATTGTAGAAAAAGATTGTTAAAATATTTGATGACTTGTAGAAATATATGCAATTTATGGCACATGAATTTTAACCACAAAATCTTATATGGACCCCAAAAGGGTCATGTGGACCCTGCTTGAGAACCAATGGTTTTGAGAGAAAGAAGAGGTGAGAGGGGACAGAGAAGAAGAAGACACTGAGAAGAGAAGAGAAAGTGCAAAAGGGGAAGAGACAGAAGAGAGAGAGAGAGAGAGGGGGAGGAGAGAGAAAGAAGAATTGAGAGTTGTGCTGGGCTGGTGCTATATTTGTTGCCTCCGAAAGAATGAAAGAGGGAGTTGACTTTGATAGATTTTGAAATCAGAGTGCATAAGGATGGAGTAAATACTACAAGGCACTGTGACTGATTTTCTAATCACTCTGCCAATTCACATATCATCTTTTACTTAGACATATGTGTGTATGTGTACATATGAATATCTATGTGTGTGTGTATTTATATATATATACACATACACACACATGTGTATGTGTGTATATATGTGTACATATGTATATATATATGTATATATATATATGTGTGTATATATATATATATATATATGTGTGTGTGTGTGTGTGTGTACACACATACATATATTTCATTTCATTTGACCAGAAACATGCCCTCTAAAACTACAGCCAAGTCCTTGTTCTATTGTAAAATGTGACTCTGTGAATACTTTTTACATTTTCCCTCTCTTGTCACCATGTGCTCTTAAAGATCCTTCCTGTTGCATAAATGTTTGTCCGATAAATATGCTGACTGAGAATGTCTCGTGTATAATCTCTTCTATGTCATGACACCTGTGCCTGTCCCTCAATCATACTTTAGCCTTTCAACATCTGACATAAAGCCACTTCCACTTTCTCCTCCGAAATATTTCCTCTTAGTAATGAGAACTTTTACCCTTTATTTTTCCTCTGTTCATTTATGTCCTGCAAGTTGACATGGCAACCCCACTAGTGCTGGTGGTATGTAAAAAGTATCCAGTACATTCTATAAAGTGGTTGGCATTAGGAAGGACATTCAGCAGTAGAAACCATGCCAAAGATGAGATTGGAGCCTGACACAGCCTTGCAGCTCAATGGTTCTCTGTCAAACTATCCACAGATATGGTCACTTTTGCTGAATGTCCTGCCTCAAACTGTCCAAAACATCATTGATTGTCTTCCAACAACCCTCATGCACAACCTGATGAATTTTCTCCATGTTTCTGCTGGTGATGCTCATGGAAGATCTTCCAGATTGCTCATTGTCTTCCAGATTGCTCATTGTCTTCCAGATTGCTCATTGTCTTCCAGATTGCTCATTGTCTTCCAGAT
>NC_069002.1:22870099-22871758 GCF_001194135.2 Octopus bimaculoides
TCTTCCACTTTTGAAGCACCGCCACCACTCAAAAGATTGCATACAACCCATTGCCTCAGAGCCAGAAGCTTGCCAAAGCATGCTCAATATCTTTGTAGCAAACTTCCCAAGTTTCCAGCATAGAAAGCAGACATGAAATGATGATGATGATGGTGATATAGATATTTATATGATATACACACACACACACACACACGCATGCACGCGCGCGCGCACACACACACACATACACACACACACACACACACACACACACACACACACACACACACAAAACTTTTTTCCATTACTGTTTGAGGTATTCTTGGTCTGTGTGTGTGTAGGAAGTGTAACAATGCCTGGTTGTGGAATAAGAAAAGAAAAAATTGATGGTGAGTGCCAAAAACATATAAAGTCTGGAAAAGAGAGAGAATTTAGCTTGGTTTACTGAATGAAGAAGATTCACAGCTTATGAGATAAAATTCAATGTCTGTGAGTTAATTAAGAATGCAACCAAGCATGAAAAGTATGGAGTGATACTGCTGTAATGGATGTGTGTATTGTTGTGGATCTGTGAAGAGGAATGGATTGTGATTGGAAGATGAAGAATATGTCTTTTAGTTGGGGATGTTATGTCTCAAGACTGAAAGTAAAACTAGCCACCAGAAAACTTGCGAGATTCTGAGGTTAGATGGTACTTTGTTTAAAAGATATGTGATAACACAATGCTTGACTAAACTGTGTTGCTGATTCTGGTCAAAGAATTCTACAGAAACACCTCAAAAAGAACATAAATCATGAACGATCCAGGTGAAACAAAAATCCAAATGACATCCAATTTTTATCTGGTGTTGTTTAACCCTGAGACAACCCTGATTGAGAAAACATATAATGAGTAGTATTTCAGCCATGACCATCCTGTACATTTCTATATTTTTGACCAGTTTGTTCAATGTATTCTTCCTTTTTTAAACCTTTCATTACCATATTTAATTTGAGATGCTCTGTTTCTTTCAGTTAATTTTAGATATAACAAAGAATTTAGTAAAAGAACTTAGTTATCATTAAGTTTATGTTAGGAACATAAATTGTGACTAAGGTTTGGTGGAAGATTTTAAGGCAGAACTTTTGAAAACAAGACATTCGTACTACAGAGCCAGAGGTGGTTTCAGCCGGGTTGGTATCAAAAGGGTTAAATTGATCAGCTGCTGTTCTTTCTAGCAAATTAAGGTTTCATCATTGTGATGGCGGTGTTACTGAAGAAGGTGTTTTTTCTTGTTTTTTTATGTTTTTTTATAGGTACAAGATCTAAAAAAAGGGGTTTGGAAGAAAGTGGAGCTTGTGCCAACTATGTAGAGACAGAACAGGTTAGTGACATTTAGTGTTTCTATTTTCATCTATCTTCATTTGCCTGTTTGTCTGTCTGTCTGGTAATCTGTCTGTCTGTTTGTCTGTCTATCTATTTATCCGTCTGTCTGTCGATTTATATATCAAACCTGAAAGGATGAAAGACAAAGTTGACTTCAATGGAAAATTGAGTGTACAGAGCCTGAATGAATACCAAATACATTCATACATGTGTGTATATGTACATATGTGCATGTATATGTACATACATACATACATATATATATATATATTTATATATATATATATATATATATATATATATATATATAT
>NC_069002.1:22871958-22877800 GCF_001194135.2 Octopus bimaculoides
TGTGTGTGTGTGTGTGTGTATACATGCACCAAGCTAAGTAAAATCATGGTTGTCCTTGCATATAGGCTTGTCCTCTGCATCCCTCTCCAGCTGAGCATTCCTAATCTTGTGGGCTTGTTGGTACTGGTGCCACATAAATGCACCCATGTTGGTGCTGCATAACGGTATCCAGCACACTCTGTAAAGTGGTTGGCATTAGGGAGGGCATCCAGCTGTAGAGACCAGGCCATAACATTATTTACATTTGACGGATATTTGTCCTCATCGTGTTTGTTGTTAACACAACGTTTCGGCTGATATACCCTCCAACCTTCATCAGGTGTCTTGGGGAAATTTTGAACCTGGGTTCTCATTCCTAAGATATTTTTCAATGTCATTATCATTGTTATTATTATTATTATTATTATTATTATTATTATTATTATTATTATTATTTTTCAGGTCACTGCCTGGAATCGAACTATACACCATATGTTCATGGGCATATGGTGTAGTGGTTAAGAGCTCGGACTACTAACCCCAAGATTCCGAGTTTGATTCCAGGCAGTGACCTGAAAAATGATAATAATAATAATAATAATAATAATAATAATAAAAATAAAAATAATGACATCGAAAAATACCTTAGGAACGAGAAACTAGGTTTGAAATTTCCCCAAGACACCTGATGAAGGCTGGAGGGTATATCAGCCGAAACGTGTTAACAACAAACAAGATGAGGACAAATATCCGTCAAGTGTAAATAATGTAAATAATGTACATAATTCCTCATCTTTTAAATATAGAACTGTACTATGCCATAACAGTTAGAGCTTGGGCAGCTCTTCAGCTGGCCAGTTCCTGTTAAACTGTCTAACCCATACCAGCATGGGAAACGGACGTTAAATGATGATGATGATGATGATATAATCATCGATGCTTAACCCTTTAGCATTCAAATTACTCCGTCAAATGTAATATTTATTCACATTGTTTCAAATTAATCACGTATTGTCTCATAGCTTTGAGATTTCAGTGATGTTACTTTAGAATGACAGTGTAGGGTAGGTACAAAACAAGTGGGACATTTTGGCCTGGTCTGGCCAGTTTAAATGTTAAAGGGTTAACATAGGCTTTCCATGCTGGCATGGGTTGGATGGTTTGGCAAGTAACCAGTGAACTGCAGAGCTGTGTCCTGTTCCACTGTCATCTTTGGCATGGTTGCTACAGAGTGTACTGGGTGTGTTTTGGGCATATGTTGGGCAAGAGTTATCTGTTATAAACCTAAGCTGATCAAAGCCTTGTGGGTGGATTTGGTTGATGGAAACTGGAAGAAGCCCATTGTGTGTGTTTGTCTTTGTGAGTGTGTGTGCATTTGTATGTATCCTTGTCTAGACATCATGTGATGGTCACAATCATCTGTCACCACCATACAAGTGACATCGCTTGTTTCCATCTGTCTGTGAAGACCACATCTGGTCTTTGTTTCCATGGAAACAAGTGAAGGTTGGGGAGAGGAAGGGTATATGGTTTTTGAAAGTCTTCTTAACAAATTCCATCTGACCTATGCAAGCATGGAAAAATAGATGTTAAAAGGATGATGATGGTGATGATGACAATATACATGGTCAGAAGCTTTGTTGATGTCAAAGTCAACAACAAGACAAGAGTCTGTGTCTGGTAGATCCGATGTGACAGAGTCGCTTGTTTACAACTGTATGTTACTAGAATAGGAAGGTTTTTTATTATCTTTAATTTGCAATGTTATTGAAGTTTTCTGTTTTTACATGATTTCATCAATAAACTTCATTTGTATTTATCCTCACCTTGTGTACGTGCAGTGATTCCAATATCCTGCAGTATTCTATTCTCTCAACTGTGACATTCCTTTAATAACTGCTTCCTGTACCATTAAGCTGTTCTATCCATCCACATAGCTCTTTCCAACATCCTTTCTTGCTTCCTTATTATTCTGTGGATGAGCAGGTTGCCACTGATCAGGAATTTATGACTTTGGTAAACATGTTATTGGTCTGTGGTTCTGATAGTCTGCGATGGTTTTGTTTTTACAAATTAATATTGTTTTCCTCCTGGCTATTTTGATTCCCATCTCTTTAGTAATTCTTTGAACACTGCCATTCTAACACGCACACATGCACGCGCGCGTGCGCGCGCGCACACACACACACACACACAGAGTAATGAAGTAATTTAAGTTGAGACCGTTGGCTATTAATTTCTAGCTGCTAGAAATTAATAGCCATCGATATTTTGGTAAATTTCCTGCCAGTTATGTTTGGCCCATATTTGTGGTGTTGCTGCTGTGTTTTCCTTTCCACCCCTCCCCTCAAATCCATTGTGTTATCCTTATTGTCTTGGATATTTTGCTTCCATATAATCTTCTACCATAATTGGATTTTTATTGTTGTTGCTCTATTTTCCATTCCAGTGTTCTGCTTATTGAGATCTGACCAGCATATTTTAGTATTTGTTTAAAATTTCTGTTTCTGATAGAAAAAGAAACATTTTTCTCAAAGAATCCATTCTCAAATATTCACCTTTATTTCTTTTCGCTTCCAATCGTTTCTGTTTTGTAGTTTTATATTTTTAAAATGGATCCCCATTCACTCTTTTGCATATTCCATATTTTACTGTTAATTAATTTCTGGTCAGTTCCTCCTGTTTCTTCAGTGATTCTAGAAGATTCTCCTAATTGTTAAATCTATCAATTCTATTCTAATCTTTGTTATTTTCTGCTATTGTTTGCTCTCTTTTATTTTTTTGAGATATTTAAAAAAATTGAGAATATATTATTGTTGACGTTGAATAGCTAAAGAATTGCTTTCATGTCATCTATTGGAATTCTCTTCCTTCTGGAGTTTTGATATTCTTGTCGTTTAACACCAGGTCAGCCTGGATCAACCAGATTTATGATAAAGTACATTCCAGCTGTTATCACACATTCTTTTCATTAGACTAGTCACATTTAAGACTACATTATATATTCTTCTCTTTTGTCTTTTAAGACAATAAGATGTAATTTACAAGAAATTTAGCTGCTATTTCTAACAGATCAAGAAACCACTTTAAGGCTCCTCTATTGGCTCGTTCTCCCTTGATGAATCCCTATTCTTTACTGAGTTATGGATTACCTCCCTTGTGTCATCTGGTCTGTTATGATGACCAGTCTCTCCTTTGTGCAGTCAATTCTGTTGTATTATTTCCACATGGTTCCCAGAGGTAAACTATTTCCCATGATACCATTTCTATTATAAAATTCCCTGCCATTTCCCTCAAATTCTGCCATCCTGTTACTGCTGCTTTCCCTGTGGAAACTTGTATGTTTGTTGCTTGTGTTAATATTCTATTCCCAGCTTGAGTTCTCTGTGATGTCTCCCATTTAACTCCACTACAGATGGGGTGTGCAAGAGAGACAACTGCGCTGGTATGGTCTTGGGTTGTGTATGGATGAGGACAGCTGTGTGAAAAAGTGTCACATTCTAGCAGTAGAGGGAACCTGTGGAAGAGGTAGACCAGGAAGACCTGGGATGAGGTGGTGAAGCACGATCTTCAAACGTTGGGCCTCACTGAGGCGATGACAAGTGACCGAGACCTATGGAGGTATGCTGTGATTGAGAAGACCTGGCAAGCCAAGTGAGACCATAACCTGTGGCCTCTGCCAGTGCAGCATAACCGGCCCATTTAAGAGTATCCTTCAATCATTGGGCAATAAACTGTGCTTGTGAGGACATGTTGAGGCAAGTCGTGGCTGATGACTGTACCACCTGATTGGCACCTGTGCCAGTGGCATGTAAAAAGCACCATTTGAATGTGGCTGATGTCAGTGCCACCTGACTGGCTCTGTGCCGGTGGCACAGGAAAAGCACTATTCGAATATGGTTGTTACCAGTGCTACCTGACTGGCTCCCATGCTAGTGGCACATAAAAAGCACCATTCAAGTATGGTCGATGCCAGTGCTGGCTGACTGGCTCTTGTGCTGATGGCATATGAAAATCACTCACGACACTCTTGGAGTGGTTGGTGTTAGGAAGGGCATCCAGCTGTAGAAACTTTGCCAGATCAGATTGGAGCCTGGTGCAGCCTTCAGGCTTGCCAGCCCTCACTCAAACTGTCCAACCCATGCCAGCATGGAAAGTGGACGTTAAACGATGATGATGATGATGACAGTGAGTTAAAACTTTCTTATCTCTGGGTTTGATAAAATAATTACACTCCTATGCCAGCTCTCCTACACTAATTCTGTGACCCCGCTACCCAAAATTTAGAAATATGTTATTATTATGATTTTATTCTTATAATTTGATACATGCAGCAAAGATCTTGAAATGGAGATAACCAATCATTAGCATGCCAAACAAAATGCTTCACAGCATTTATTCTAGTTCTTTGTTTTGAGTTGAAATCGCCCTGAGGTCAACTTTGCTTCTCATCCTTTCAGAGTTGATAAAATAAAGTACCTGTCATGTGCTGGGGTCACTGTAATTGACTAGCTCCCCACACAAATTTCAGACCTTGTACCTTTATTAGAAACACTAGTTGGCCCATGCCATAAAAAAGGTACAAAAAGGTGAAAAATAAATCAAACAATGCTTCAACTTTGTGTGTGCGTGCGTGTGTGTGTGTGTGTGTATGCATACATTTATATGTATGAGTAGCACAATCTGTAACGAATGTGGTTTTCTATACTTTGTTACAACCCACCTCCTTTATTTTAAGTGTGTTTGTTTATATATGTGAAATTGCATGTGTGTCTGTAATTCTATTTTCTATGTCACTTTCTAAATAAACATACACAAACACATATACACTCACTCAAATACATAAACATATTTTATACAAACACACACATGCACGCACACACACACAGACATTCACATTTCACTCTTTTACTTGCACACACACATACTCACACGGTGTTGAAGCACTTGATTTTTGTTTCACCATCCCACTTCCATCAGTTGATTACCCCTTCCTTTCTCATTCATATGTTGTGCCAGAGAAATACACAAGAGTATTATTATAGCAGAAGATACACGGCACTCTCTTTGCCACTTCCTCTCTCTCATTGCTATTACTTTTTCTCACTCCCTTTCAAACATGGCTATTACTCTCACTACTTCTCCTTCACTGAACTACTATTTTCTCTCTTTTCTTTTCACCCCTACTGTGTGATTTTGGACAAATATATAAAAACACTACGCTCAAAATCCATTAGATTATTGTTGTTGTTGTTGTAGTTGTAGTTGTTGTTGTAGTTGTTGTTGTAGTTGTTGTTGTTGTTGTTGTTGTTGTTGTTGTTGTTGTTGTTGTTGTTGTTGTTGTTCTTCTTCTTCTTCTTCTTCTTCTTCTTCTTCTTCTTCTTCTTCTTCTTCTTCTTCTTCTTCTTCTTCTCTAAGGTGGTGAGCTGGCAGAATTGTTAGCATGCTGGGCAAAATGCTTAGTGGTTATTTCATCCATCCTTATGTTCTGAGTTCAAATTCTGCTGAGGTTCATTTAGCACCCCCCCCAAAAAAAAAATTTCAGGCCCTGTGCCTATAGTAGAAAGGATTATTGTTATTATTATTATTCAGTAGTTTTATTTTTATAACGTGCTTTCACTTCACTACCGAGCGCAGCTCTGTGCGCCTTGGGTATGTACTGTGGTTTGCTGTGGTGCTCTTATGTTTACTGTATTGAAAGTGTTTTGCGTAGAATGTGTGCAGTACCCAGTAGTGCAATTTTCTGTATGTTATATATATTTGTAAGTCCTGCTATTTTTGTTATGTATTTGTCTGAATATTTTTTTATTATACCTAAGGCACCTACTATGATAGGAATTGTTTCTGTTTTTAGATTCCACAT
>NC_069002.1:22883702-22886008 GCF_001194135.2 Octopus bimaculoides
CTGGCTTTATGTCCTGAGTGCATATCCCACCAAGGTTGACTTTGCCTTTCATCCTTTCAAGGTCAATAAATTAAGTACCAGTGAAACACTGGAGTCAATGTAATCAACTAGTCCCTTCCCCATGAGTTTGAGGCCTTTATCATTATTATTATTATTATTATTATTATTATTATTAAAATGGTGAGCTGGCAGAATCGTTAGCACAATGGTCGAAATGCTTAGCAGTATTTCGCCTGTTGCTCCTATCTGAGTTCAAATTCTGCCGAGGTCAACTTTGCCTTTTATTCTTTCAAGGTCGGTAAAATAAGTACTAGTTGAGCGCTGGGGTCAATGTAATCAACTTACTCCCATCCCTCAAATTTCAGGCCTTGTGTCTATAGTAGAAAACATTTATTTCCTCTGCCTTAGCAAGGGCGGAGGTATTGTTTTCGGTTGTGTTTGTTTGTTTGTTTGTGGACAAGATTTTGGGATCGATCTGGTACTGGACAAGGATTCTGGATTCTTTTACTTAGTTTTTAAGAGTGGTCGGGTTCATTTTTAGTATTCCTGTTTGTGAGAGCAGTTGAGTTTATTTCTGATATTCTCATTTTAAAAATCATCTCTGGCTAATCGTTGAGAAGACATTGGTGTTGCCTTGGCAGAGGTTTGCACTCTCTGCAACTATTATCATTATTATTATTGTTGTTGTTATTATTAAGGCAGCCAGCTGGCAGAATTGTTGGCATGTTGGACAAAATGCTTTGCAGAATTTTGTCTGTTTTCACATTTTGGGTTAAAATTCAGCCGAGGTCATCGTTGTCTTTCGTCCTTTCAGGGTTGATAAAATAAATGTCAATTAAACTGAAAGATCAATGCAATCGACTAGTCCCCACCCTGCAAATTTCAGGCCTTGTGCCTACAGTAGAAAGGATTATCATCATCATCATCATCATTAATCTCAGTGATGAGCTAACATAATCACAAGTGCATTGGACTTTCATTTTCAATGAAATGAAGTACCAGTTAAATATTGGAGTTCATGGTATTGACTGATCCTCTAACCTCCGAATTGCTGGCTTTGTGCTAAAGTTAGAGACAGGTAAAGGAGTTAGTATATTTGTAGAATCATTAGAGCATTGGATGAAATTCTTTATGATACTTGTTCAAGTTCTTTACTTTCTGAGTTCAAATCATGTCAAGTTCAAATTTGCTTTCATCCCTCCTGGGTCAATAGAATACTGTACCAGTCAAGTACTGGGATTGACCATATTGACTAAGTCCTTTCCCAACTTTGCTGTCGCAACTTTGCCTAAATTTGAAACGTTATTATGGCCTTGTGGTTACGGTGTTGCTCTCATGATTCTGAGATCGTGGTTTCAATTCCTCGACTGGGTGGTGCATTGTGTTCTTTAGAAAAACACTTCATCAAATGTTGCTCTGTGATTACTTCAACACCTGATCTGTGGTACCCCATGCACCTGTTCAGGTAACTTTGCCTTTCATCCTTTTGGGGTTTATAAGGTAAGTACCAGTTGCGCACTGGGGTTAATGCAACTGACCATCTCCCTTCCTCAAAATTTCAGACCTTATGCTTTGGGAAGAAAGAATATTATTATTATTATTATTATTATTATTATTATTATTATTATTATTATTGTTATTATTATTATTATTATTATTATTATTATTATCATCATCATTAAGGCAGAATCATCAACACGCTGGAGAAAATGCTTAGCAGTATTTTGTCTATCATTATATTCTGAGTTCAAATACTGTCAAGGTTGACTTTACCTTTCATCCCTTATGAGTCAATAAAATAAAGTCCTGGTTGTGTACATGGGTCAATGGTATCAACTAGCCCCCTTACTCCAAAATATCAGACCCTGGCAGAATCATTAGTACATCAACAAAATGCTTTATGCTCCGAGTTCAAAATCCACTCAGGCTGACTTTGCTGTTCATTGTTTTGGAGTTGATAAAATAAAGTACCAGTTAAATATTGGGGGTGATATAAATGACTAGACCTTATTCCCATAAAATTTCAGGCCTTGTTCCTGTGGTAGGAAGGATCTTCATTGTTATTATTGATGTTTCTCCCATTCTTTTATGAAATATTTAAGAAAACCCCAATTTTTCTTCGCTGCAGATTCTTCAGTTCCCCCCTCACTTAGTATCTTTTGTCCAAGTACGAGGGTCAGTTCCAGTCTTTTGGAGTCAGTCAGGGTTTAAATATCGGCCTCCACCACGTCTAGAAAAAGGTAAGTCACTTGGCGCTTTCTTTGGACTGTTGTCCTTCATTTAATTTTTTATATGCCTTTGATATA
>NC_069002.1:22887691-22888963 GCF_001194135.2 Octopus bimaculoides
ATATATATGTATGTACATATATATGTATGTATATATGTATATATATATATATATACATATATATGTATGTATATATGTATATATATATATATACATACATATATGTATGTATATATGTATATATATATATACATACATGTATGTATATATATATATATATGTATGTATATATATATATATATGTGTGTGTGTGTGTGTTTTGGGGTCTTACTTTTCAGGTAATACTGTTGGTTTTGTGTATGTGTGTGTGTGTCTTGGCTGTATGTGTGCGTGTCTGTGTTGCGTATGTGTGTGTATGAGTGTTTACATGTATGACTGTATACATGTCTATACATGTGTGGTCACATGCGCAGATATGTGCATGTGCACATGTGTGTTTTCTTTTTTTTTCAAACTATTTCCATTGTGTATCTGATTTTTTTTTGCTTAGATGCACATGTTGTTGCACACATTTGTGCATTTATGACGGTTTTCTTTTTCACATTTTCACTGAAATTTTTTCGTATTTGCTCTCTTGTGCCTGTGTGCATGCATGTACACATATATGTTTGTATACATGTATGTATATGTGTGTTTGTGCACATATATATGCTTTTATTTTTTTCAGGTCTTTCTCATCTTCTACCTTGCTTTTACTGTCAATTATTCTCTGTTCTTTTTAATTGGATACACCATAGCAACACTAATTTAAACGTAACTGCTGTGAACATATTTCATCTGCTTTGTTTTTTTATTCATCTTTGTGGAAACAGTCGTGTTGGTGGCCTTCATGAAAGTACACCAGCTCGACTGCAAATGTGATGAAAGCAATTATACTTGTTCTTATCTTTGGCTGCAGTAAAAAATTTCTCTCTTGGTGCAGGGCAACCAGTGGATGGTATAAAAAATGTAAAGAACTGCATGCAGGAACATGGTGAGATGTGGGTGCTGAATGTTGTACTTCTGTAGAGGTTGTTGAAGAATATGTTGAGTGCAAAACGTTCGTTCTGCACTATTTTGTTGCCTGTATGTCTGAGTGCAACAGTGACAGAAAACAGAAGAGTTTTTGAGAAGACTGGTTATTGTGAAGTGGGGAAATGGTGATGGTTGTTGGGTGGTGGGGATGGGATGATGGTTGTGTTGGGTGGTGGGGATGAGGTGATGGTTGTGTTGGGTGGTGGGGATGGGGTGATGGTTGTTGGGTGGTGGGGATGGATTGATGGTTGTGTTGGGTGGTGGGGATGGATTGATGGTTGTGTTGGGTGGTGGGGACGGGGTGATGGTTGTGTTGGG
>NC_069002.1:22888995-22892201 GCF_001194135.2 Octopus bimaculoides
TGCTGAATGTTGTACTTCTGTAGAGGTTGTTGAAGAATATGTTGAGTGCAAAACGTTCGTTCTGCACTATTTTGTTGCCTGTATGTCTGAGTGCAACAGTGACAGAAAACAGAAGAGTTTTTGAGAAGACTGGTTATTGTGAAGTGGGGAAATGGTGATGGTTGTTGGGTGGTGGGGATGGGATGATGGTTGTGTTGGGTGGTGGGGATGAGGTGATGGTTGTGTTGGGTGGTGGGGATGGTTTGATGGTTGTGTTGGGTGGTAGGGACGGGGTGATGGTTGTGATGGGGATGGGGTGTTGGTTGTGTTGAGTGGTGGGTGGTGGGGACGGGGTGATGGTTGTGTTGGATGATGGGGACGGGGTGATGGTTGTGTGATGGTGGAGTGTTAGGGACATGGTTGTCCTTATATGGAGACGCAATGCTAAAAGATGGCACATTATCTTAATGAGTGGGGGAAAATGTGCACCCGGCCCACTACTTGTGGAAGGTATCTTTAAAAGAGAATAGCGACAACCCTTATCTTGGGACAATGGTGTCATAATTCAGAATATTAGATGTCACCAACATAATAACAAACTATTAAAAGTAAATTAATGAGATAATCCATGTTATTGACTTTTCCGTCCTATGTCAGGAGGTGAAAATTGATGATGATCATAATTATAATAAGGGTTTCAAATTTTGGCACAAGACCAGCAATTTTAGGGGAGTGGGGTAAGTTATTTTATATCGACCCCTAATGCTCAACTAGTACTTGTTTCATTGACCCTGAATGGATGAAAGGAAAAGATGACCTTGGCAGAATTTGAAGTGAGGACATAAAGATAGATGATGATGATGATAATAATGATAATAACAACAACAATAATAATAATAATAATCCTTTCTACTATAGGCACAACGTCAAAAATTTGGTGGGAGGTGGGGGCCAGTCGATTAGATTGATCCCAGTATACAACTGATACTTAATTTATCGACCCTGAAAAGATGAAAGACAAAGTTGACCTCAGTGGAATATGAGCTCAGAATGTAAAGACAGACGAAATACCGCTAAGCATTTCACCCAGCATACTAAGAATTCTGCCAGCTTAATGATGATAGTAATAATAATGATAATAATAATAATAATAATAATAATTATAATGATAATAATAATAATAATGATTTCTAATTTTGGCATAAGACCAGCAGTATTAGGAGAGGAGTCTAATTGATTACATTAACCCCAGTACTTAACTGGTATTTATTTCATCCACCCCAAAAGGATGAAAAGCAAAGTTGACATTGGTTGGATTTGAACTCAGAACATCCAGAGTCCAAAGAAATACTGGTAAGCATTTTTCCTTGCATGCTAATGATACTGCCAGCTTGCAATCTTCATAACAGTAATAATAATAATTTCAAAACATGGCGCAAGGCCAGTAATTCCCAGGGAATGGGTAATGGGTAAGTCAATAGTATCGACCCCAGTGTTCAACTGGTTCTTATTTATTCAACCCAGAAACGATGAAAGGTAAAGTTGACCTCGGAGGAATTTGAACTCAGAATGTGAAGACGGACGTAATGCCACTGCATATTTTGGCCAGCATGCTAACTATTCTGCCAGCTCACCACCTTAATAATAATAATAATAATAATAATAATAATAATAATAATAATAATAATAATAATAATAATAATAATAATAATAATAATAATAATAGTAGTAATAATAATAATAATAATAATAATAATAATCCTTTCTATTATAGGCAGAAAGCCTGAAATTTTGGGGGAGGGGACTAGTTGATTAAATTGACCCCAGTGCTTCACTGGTACTTGATTTATTAACCCCGAAAGGATGAAAGGCAAAGTCAAGCTTGGTGGGATATACACTCAGAATATAGCAACAGGTGAAATACCACTAAGCATTTCATCCAACATGTTAATGATTCTGCCAGCTTGCTACCTTAATAATAATAATAATTATAATAACAATAATAATAATAATACAAAGACCTGGAAATAGAGATAACTCGAATGTGGAGTCTAAAAGCAGAAACAATTCCTATCATAGTAGGTGCCTTAGGTATAATAAAAAAATATTCAGACAAATACATAACAAAAATAGCAGGACTTACAAATATATATAACATACAGAAAATTGCACTACTGGGTACTGCACACATTCTACGCAAAACACTTTCAATACAGTAAACATAAGAGCACCACAGCAAACCACAGCACATACCCAAGGCGCACAGAGCTGCGCTCGGTAGTGAAGTGAAAGCACGTTATAAAAATAAAACTACTGAACAATAATAATAATAATAATAATAATAATAATAATAATAATAATAATAGTCATTGTGATGATCATACTGATGCTAATTTTAATTATATTTACTTTGAGTGAATAGAGAGAAAATACCCTAAAGGATTTTGTATGGCATTAAGAACATCACCAATATAACCATGAGGTATGTGTTCAACTCCATCTGTCGGTTATGACAATGCATTCTTTGACAAAAATCCTTATAGTATAAGAGTCTAATCAATAGACTCAGGTTGAGGATTGCAGCCGGGAATGTTCCTGGGTTTCTTGGGAATTTCTGATTGAGAATTTCTGTGTCATCCGCATCATGGTTTCAGACTAAAGCATCGTCAAGGAATTTAATTCTGTAAGATGCTTGATTGGTAGGAGGAGATGACGAGTTCATTATGAAGGTTGGTAGGAGGGGATGACAGTCTCGTCAGGAAGATTTATGTGAAACTTACATGTGACATGCATTATGCCTGCAGACTCAAACATTTCATGCATTTCTTTCCTTGATTTTGCAAAGAATCAATCTTTTTTTGTATGGTTTTTATTATTGTTTTATTCTTTGCAACAGTCTTTTTCTTTATGAATAACACACACACACACACACAGATATATATATATATATATATATATATATATATATAAACTATACAGAGTTTGTATGTATGTGCATATATGAATGTACAACTGCATATACATGTATGTGCACACATACACATATACATACATATATATCACTGTACATGCATATATTTATTGATAAATACATACTGTGCATGTATATATTTATTGTATGTGTATTTATACACACACACACACACAGACATACACACATATAAATGTATGCTGTTGATATATGCATATATATATATATATATATATATATATATATATATATATAT
>NC_069002.1:22893311-22895713 GCF_001194135.2 Octopus bimaculoides
TGTGTGTGTGTGTGTGTGTGTATATATATATATATATATGTATAGAGAGAGAGAGAGAGTGAGAGAGATGTACATATCTGTGTGTTTAAAGTCTTTGTATAATTTTGAAATTTATTGCTTTAAAATTTGAAAAACTTGTCCAATTCTTGTCACCATGGAAGTTTCTTTGAGGTGCCAAACAAATTTAGAAGCTGCTCCTCCACTTCTCTCCACATACTCATCAGAAATCAATCAGCTGATTATGTTAACGTAATGTCAGTTCTCAGAATTTATAAGTGAAATTCTGGTGTCAATATGTCTTGTGTTTTTTTTTTTAATGTTGATTCTATTTATCTGTGTCTAAATTAGATACATCAGACCAGATTTAATTTAGCCGGAATAATTCTGTTATGAGAAAACTCATCAAGGAATTTCATTGCTCATGATGTGTGTCTTATAGAAGTGATTTCCTCTTGTGTAACTCTTCTGTGTTTGTTGAAAACGTTCCTTACTGAGGGTCCCAGGCTGATTTAACTTCCTCTTGTGGTTGTGTTTGTCGCATTGAAGTATAAAGTATATTTGGGGTGTGAGTGAGGGCAATTGTTTTTTAGTTTAACTCTTTAGCATTCAGATTATTTTGTCATATGTAGAGATTGTTTATTCTTATTGTTTTGAATTTATCATGGATTATCTTGTAGCTTAGAGATTTCAAATCTGTGATTGTATGTTTTATGAACAACAGTGTAGGGTAGGTGGGAGAAGTGGGATCTGGCCAGTTTGAATATAAACGAGGAAGAATATTTGGTCTGGACTTGACTGATTAAAATGTTAAAGGGTTAAATGAAGGGGGAAAAATATAAACTTAATTTTCAGTACAAAAAGGTACTCTTGAGGTAGCAAACATAATTTTGTGTGGGGTAAGAGTGTGTGTGTGTTTGGATGTATGTGTAAGTGTGTGTGTATGTGTGTATCAAAGTATTGTCACACGAAGGAGGTGTGAATAAACAGTTGTCGTTATTTGGAATTGAAATGAAGGCCGCAGATTGGCGGAATTGTCTGAACATCTAACAAAATACCTCGTGGTATTTAGAAATGTCTCTTTAGGTTCTGAGTTCATATCTTGTGAAAGTCAACTTTGCTTTTAATTTCTGTGGGGTTGATAAATAAAGTACCAATCAAGTACTAGAATCAGTGATGTTGACTAACCTCACATCTCTCAAGAATTTCTGCTGCCAAGTCTAAATAAAAAACCATTTTTTTGGAATTGTTTGTTTATCAAACTTTTACAAGTTAAAGAATTTATTGGTATCTTTCTGTTCTGTTTAACACAAGAAAACAAAAGGAATTAACAAAATGAAGAACAACAAACTAGAAAATATTAATTTATATCAGTTTATTGAAATCATTTGCTTTCTCCATTATTTTCTCATTTCAGTTGTTGTTGTTGTTATCAACACCATCAGCAAATGCTCTCCAAGGGTAACATTTATCCCCCATATGGTTGTAGTTGTGGATATTTCTTTCACAATATCCAGTAGTGATGGTCAGTTCTGAAATGGTGAATTCTGTTGCTTTTGCTACCCTATTCAGAAAGTTCCTTTTCTCTCTCTCTCTTTTTTTAATTATGGAGGTGATGACAAGTGACCAACACTTCTGGTGATTTGCTATGATTAAGAAGACATGTGAAGCTAAGTAAAATCATGATTGTGGTGACGTATGAATGGCACCTGTGCCAGTGACATGTAGAAGACAGCCAGTACATCCTGTGGAATGGTTGGCACTAAGAAGGGTGTCTAGCTGTAGAACCCAAGCTGAAACAGACAACTGGACAAACCGTCTAACCATGCCAGCATGGAAAATGGACATTAATGATGATGATGATGATGATATAGAATATTAAACTCATAAAAATATTCATTTCAAATTTTGGCACAAGGCCAGCAATTTGTGAGGGGGGGGAGAGTAAGTCGATTATATTGTCTCCAGTGCAACCCCAGCTGGTACATTGAACTTATGAAAATATTGGCATCATAATTAGGTATGCCTCTATGGTTGTTCATCAATGGTAAAACTTACCTGTCATATCATAATTACCTGTTGATTTAGTTACTGACTTAGGTTGTTCCAAACCATTTTCTTGGGAGAATTTTATGGCTGTAGCAATTAAGAGTATGAAGACCGGGAAAGCCCCCGGCCCATCAGGAATCACTGCAGAGATGCTCAAAATATCTGGCAGTGTTGGCTATAGCCTAGTCACCCGTATTACGAACCAGGTGATACACGAAGGAGTCATACCCAATGACTGGTGTAGCAGCATCATAGTCAACTGCTACAAAGGTAAAGGGGACGCTTTAGATACAAATAATTACAGAGGCATCAAGCTGTTAGATCAGGTTATGAAAGTTACAGAGAGGGTCATAGCC
>NC_069002.1:22896217-22897657 GCF_001194135.2 Octopus bimaculoides
TCCTATTATGAAATGCTGAATTTAGTTGTGGCATACTCTAGTTCAGTATAACAGAGGCATATATTCTAGCATCTGGTGTCCACCCTGGAGGTTAACTATCATAAGGGAGATAATCTCATCTAGATTAAGTTAAACTGAGGTGGGTTTGAAAGTTTGAAATTCACATTGAAAAGTAAAGAAAGTGTACAGAGTATACACATTTAATATTTAATATATTTTTTCTACACATTTTATTCTAGCTTGTACAGCAAAAATCTTGATGGCAAGATAATGTTCTTGGCACTGACATGAATTTTTAGTATATTTTTTTTGTCTGTTAAAGTATTTCTTCCTCAATTTCATTCAGAAAACTTTCCTCTGCAATTTTCTTCTTATCTCAGCCAAAATATTTATAGAACATAGAATCGGCCATTTCCTGCATTGTCTTCTTTTACTAGAGTTCCAAATCATCTGCTTCTCTGGTCAGGCTTCCTCAATTCTTGCAGTTCTTCTCTCCAAAGGACATCTGAATTATTTTGTTAAACTTCTGGACAATACTATGGAGACTCCAAAGTTAGAGACCAGTTTTAGAATACAATGTTGGATCATCTACTATAAAAGGGTGGTGGATGAGCCCAGTGCAGTACCCTAAATCGCTTTTCAAATATGGATTAGCAGCATTAGTGTTGTAAACATTGTCAAACACACATTCTCAGTGTATGTGCTTTGCATGTTTACCAGGAGGCTGCACAGCACCAAATTGCATCATACCAAATTGCACCGCACAGAATCACAACCTACAAGCAAACAAGCAAAGCACATACATTGAGTATGAGTGGTCAATTGATTGTTTTTATTTTTATATTTTTTTATTGGCCAGCTTCAAAATAACAAACACAGGATTAAAGCTGCCATGATGTACTGTCACTTTGGAAAATCTCCAAAGATATTCCTGTCAAACTGGAACATACATTCTTGTCTGTTCTTGGTGAATTTAAAAGCTATCTGCTTTCTCTTCATTGTTATTTGAACAAAATGTGCCCTTCTGTATCCTAGTTTCATCAGATTGATGTATCTCTAGCAGCTTGAAAAATCAGTCATGTAGCAGTCAAATGCTACTTGACTGCTACTTTATTTCATCAACCCTGAAAAGATGAAAAGCAAAGTCGACCTCAGTGGAATTTGAACTCAGAATGTAAGGATTCAAAGCATTTCATTTGATGTTCAAATAATTCTGTCAATAATAATGATAATCATAATAATAATAATCCTTTCTACTAAAGGCACAAGGCTTGAAATTTGGGGGAGAGGGATAATCGATTACATCAACCCCAGTGTCTCACTGGTACTTAATTTATCAACCTCAAAAGGATGAAAGACAAAGTCGACCTTGGCGGAATTTGAACTCAGAATGTAAAGACAGACGAAATACTGCTAAGCATTTTGCCCAGCGTGCTAACG
>NC_069002.1:22898208-22899603 GCF_001194135.2 Octopus bimaculoides
ACTCGAATGTTGAATCTAAAAACAGAAACAATTCCTATCATAGTAGGTGCCTTAGGTATAATAAAAAAATATTCAGACAAATACATAACAAAAACACCAGGACTTACAAATATATATAACATACAGAAAATTGCACTACTGGGCACTGCACACATCCTACGCAATACACTTTCAATACAGTAACCATAAGAGCATCACAGCAAACCACAGCACATACCCAAGGCACACAGAGCTGCGCTCGGTAGTGAAGTGAAAGCACGTTATAAAAACAAAACTACTGAACAATAATAATAATAATAATAATAATAATAATAATAACAACAACAACGATAATGGTTTCAAATTTTGGCACAAGGCCAATAACTTTAGGGGAAGGGCTAAGTTGATTACATCAACCCCTGCCCCATTGCTTAACTAGTAGTTATTTTTTTCGAACCCAAGAAGATAAAAGTTAACCTCGGTGGCATTTGAACTCAGAACCTAAAGCCAGACCAAAGGCCACTAAGCATTTTGCCCAATGTGCTAACAATTCTTACCAATAATTATAATAATCTTCTCTACTATAGGTACAAGGCCTGAATTTTTTGGGGAGGGGTGCTTGTTGATTACATTGACCCCAGTGTTCCACTGGTACTCATTTCATTGACCCTGAAAGGATGAAAGGCAAAGCCAATCTTGGTGGCATTTGAACTCAGAACAATCAATAATATCAATAATGGTAATAAGGAGGTGAGCTAGTAGAATCATTAGCACGCCGGCCGAAATGCTTAGTGGTATTTCATCTGTCTTTACGTTCTGAATTCAAATTCTGGTAAGGTCAACTTTGCCTTTCATCTTTTCAGGGTCGATAAATTAAGTACCAGTTGCATACTGGTGTTGATCTAATCGACTGGCCCCCTCCCCCAACATTTTGGGCCTTGTGCTTAGAGAAGAAAAGAATAATAATAATGGTAATAATCTTGCTAATTCTGGCAGAGGAGAAGGCAGGCTGATTAAACAAGCCCCAGCATTTATCTGGTACTTTATTCTATCGACCCTAAAAGGTTGGAAGGCTAAGTTGACCTCAGCAGGATTTGAACTCACAACATAAAGTGCCAGAAAAAATGCCACCGAAGGGTTAACCAATCCAATCAATCCCTGTTCTTGTAAATAATTCTACCAGTTGGCGTTGGTAAGGATTGAACTTGGAGCATAAAGAATCAGAAGAAGTACTAAAAGAATAGTCTATCCGATGCTCTACTCACTCTACCTGCTCACTGTTATCGACAACACTTAATCCTAATCATTTACATCATCACTGTCATAATTATCAACGTATCTATTATAATATTTATTGTTATTAATGTTAATATTTATTTATTTTATATATATATATATATATATATATATATATAT
>NC_069002.1:22899971-22901507 GCF_001194135.2 Octopus bimaculoides
TATATATATATATATATATATATATATATATATATATATATATATATATATATATATATATATATATCTGTGTCTGTATGTGTGTGTGTGTGTATGTGCTTGTGTGTGTATATATGCATCTGTATATATGTGGTTTTGAGTGTCTGTATGTGTGTGTATATGCATGTATGTGTATATGTGTGTATGTTTATACGTGTCTATATATGTGTGTGTGTCTGTATGTGTTGGGTATCTGTACGTGTGTGTGTGTATGTGTGTCAGGGTGGGGATGGGTTGAGGCTAAGTCTCTTGTAATTTAAAGACAAAAAGAAAACCATTTCTTCTTAGACAACCGAATAAAAAACACATAAAAACACCCTCCTTCCATTATTTATCTCCGTTGGTCAGTTGTATAAGTTTAAGTGTGTATTTACGTGTGTTGGCGGGGTGGGGATGTAAACAGCGACTGTGTATATTGAATGGTGGTGGTGGGGAAGGGGATTGCAATGGTGAAAGAAACTGAAAAAAAAAAACCCCTAAATAACCAAAAAGAAACAAAAGAGAAAATGTTTTCAATAAACCTACGAGGATTGCTCTGTAATTAAACTTGTCCAAGTTTAAAAATTTACATATAATGGCTGTTTTGTTTCTCCCTTTTTTGCTTTTGTTTTTATATATTTTTTTGGTGGTGTTGGTGGTAGTGGCAGTGATGGTAGTGGCAGCTGTGGTGTTGGTTCTGGTAGTGGTGCTGGTGGTGGTGTTGGGCAAAGGATTGAGAAAATTGTTTTTGGTGAAATTTCGTGCTTTTCTAATTTTTATTTTTTAAAAATTTTCCTGTGTTTTTTCGTTTCTTTTTCTTTCTTATTGAGTAACAAACAACAACTGTTGATGATGGAAGTCTGGGTGTTTTTTGTCTTTTATTTATTATCATTGTCTACATTTTTGTTTCTTTGAGTATGTATGTGTTCTTGTATGTGTGCGTGTATGTGTGTGTGTGTGTGTGTGTATATATATATGTGTGTGTGTCTGTGTTTTGATAATTTGTTCAGTCAAAAAATTGAAGAAAAAAAGCCATTAATAATAGTAATAATAATAATACTACTACTAATAATAATTGTAATAATAATACTAATACTAATAATACATATAATAATAATAATAATGATAATAATAATAATAGTAGTAGTAGTAGTTGTAAGAAGAAGAATGATGGTATTGATGGTAAAAATTATAGTAATGATAATTGACGGATGCTAATGATATTGATAAAACAGATAGGAATCTGAAAGGGGAGATTGCGAGGAAGAAAAGATATTAAAATCCTAAATGAAGACCGACAAAAACAACAAATAATGGTTGTAAAGATAACGAAACATTGAAAGAAGTGTATGATTAGATACTCATAATTTGTAGAGTGTACAATAGATATATGTATATATACATGTACTTGTGTGTGTGTGTGTGTGTATGTATGTGTGTGTGTGTATGTATGTGTGTGTATATATCTGTGTTTGTGTGTATATGCATATATGTATGTATATAGATATTTGTATATAT
>NC_069002.1:22908280-22917370 GCF_001194135.2 Octopus bimaculoides
ATTAGGCCTCACCGAGGCAATGACTTCTGACCGAGACCTTTGGAAATATGCTGTGCGTGAAAAGACCCGGCAAGCCAAGTGAGACTAAAATCTAAGGCCTCTGCCAGGGATGTAGCCAGCCCACTCATGCGTACCTTTCCTTAATTGGACACTAAACTCCACTTGCAAAGACCTGTTGAGGCAAGTGTAATCGAAATCGAACTAAATTCGACGACTGGCCCCCATGCCAACGCGTCCTTCATTGGACACTAAACTCTGCTTGTGAAGACCTGTTGGGGCAAGTGAAAGCGAAATCGTGATGGCACCACCATTCGAGCATGATCGTTACCAGCATCACCTTCCTGGCACTTGTGCTGCAGCTTTGCGTTCCTGGCACTTGTGCCGGTCGCACGTGAAAAGCCATTTGAGCAAGATCATTGCCAGTGCCGCTGGACTGGCTCCTGTGCAGGTGGCATGTAAAATACACCATTTTGAGTGTGGCTGTTTCCACTACCGCCTGACTGGCTTTCGTGCCGGTGGCATGTAAAAGCACCCACTACACTCTCGGAGTGGTTGGCGTTAGGAAGGGCATCCAGCTGTAGAAACTCTGCCAAATCAGATTGGAGACTGGTGTAGCCATCTGGTTCACCAGTCCTCAGTCAAATCGTCCATCCCATGCTAGCATGGAAAGCGGACATTAAACGATGATGATGATGATAGATGCATATATATATTGCATGTATAGTTATGTATATACAGGTATATGTATATGTGTGTGTGTGTGTATGTTTATATTTCTTCTGGATGTGACATTGAACTGCATCCAGTGAGGCTCCAGTTGGGGAGTTCTGTAGTTGTGAGGAGCATGGAGTCACCTCTTCATTGCCATTACTCCCAGGTCCATTCTGACCTGCTAGGCTGCCATCCATGGGTTAAACATATTTCCCAGAGGTAGAGGAAGCTCCCATTATTTTTGACAAAGTCATGAGGAAGGCAACCCTTCTTGGAGACATGAAACTTGCAGTCAAAACGGTTTCCAATCATCTTGCAATGCTGCTTGTTAGTGGAACCTATTATGGTGACCGAGAGACTGGCAAAAGTATTGTACAAGCTTTTGTCATTTAAATCCAGAGACGTACAGAAATCTCACTATCGTTCCATTCCTTGGGCCATTTTGTCTTTTATAAAGTTCTATGGTGATGCACGCATGCCATGAAAAGTCATGTCCGTGCACGTGCATGGATGGAAGGAAATCAGAACAATCAGGTAGAATGTGAGACGGTTATCACCTGACAAAATGAGGCAATCATCTTGTATGTGTGTGTGCATATAAGTATGTATGTGTAGATGTGTGTGTGTGTGTCTTTTACTTATTTAAGTCATTAGACTGTGGCCATGCTGGGGCCACAGTATAAAGAATTTTAGTTGGACGGATTGACCCCAGGACTTATTTTTTAAAGCCTTGTACTTATTCTGTTGGTCATGAAATCTTGATGGAAGGTTTTAATTTAGATAATTAAGAAAAAAGAAATGAAGATTGTATCATTGAAGCAGAAGCCACCTCATATGGGTTGGCATCAAAAGACTTAAAGCCTAAGTGTCTTGTAAGCCATGTTATTCATCAGTCTGTTAGACTTAAGTATCATTGATATTTTAAGCATGAATATTATTCACAATTTTGTTAGGCTTAAGTATGATTTATAAATCACAGTAATCATGGATCTTATGTATTTTGTTTTCGTTGTAGTATTCCAGTTTCAAAACAGTTTTGTTTTTAACTTCCAATATGATATGCAACAGTAATTTTTGACCTGAGCACAGGCACACTACAGTCAAGTCAGGCCAAGTCTGGGGGTATGTGCTGTTGCAGTGTGTCGCTGTATCCACCATTTGTTGATGATTCCCTATTTGCAGCAGACAATACCTTTGTACCACTGGCACTCTGTTGCTTATGATGACGAGTGTTCCAGTTGACCCAATCAACGGAACAGCCAGCTCGTTTAATTAACGTGCAAGTGGCTGAGCACTCCACAGACATGTGTACCCTTAACATGGTTCAAGGAAAGTTTGCCGCAGGAAGATTCACTTCAGGATTTTGGGCCATAGGAAAGTTCGCTGCATAGGAAATTTTGTTGCAAGACAAAAGACTAATTGCTTCTCTTGGTATATAATTGTTACAAACAGTAAGAAGGGGTAAAGCAATTTCTTAACTCATTTAAAATTTTGTTACATGAAAAAATATTGTCGAATGAATAAAGAAATTTGAAATGAGTTAAGAAATTGCTTTACCCTTTCTTATTGATTATAACAATTCTATACCAAAAGGAACAATTCATCTTTTGTCTTGCGACAAAAATTCCTATGTGGCGAACTTTCCTACAGCCCAAAATCCTAAGGTGAATTTTTCTGTGGCAAAAATGTTTGTGGCAAACTTTCTGGATATGCCTTAACATAGTTGAGCAATTCTGTAGAGCCATTGTTGCATTTTGTTTATACCTAGTTTTTATCAGACTGGTTATTTCACTTGTGTATTTAGAGATAAATTTTTATACTGCATTGTGGGATCTGTTTTTTTTTTTGTCTTTTTGTGATTATTTCGAGTTATTTTGTTTACTGTGATATCCATGTGATGGAGGTGTTGTGTCCTGAAGGGCAATTCTATCACTTGGTGTAAATGCTTCTCCCAAATGAAGTTTGTGAAAGTATTTTGTTATTTGATGGTTGAATATTGTAATGAGCAGATAGTTGAGGTAGGAGATTGTGAGGTCATGTGGTAACTAGGAGTGCAGCAGAAGAGGGAATGTTAGAACTAGGCTTGTGGGTGTGTTAGTGTGGCTTGTTTAGGATGTAAAACAACATTCAGCTATGATACTACTAGATTGCATCTTGTGTTATTTGTTTTCATATACTACCAAGATGTGTTGAAATCTTTATCAAATGTTGTTTTCATGTATGTTAAGGTATTGGAGCTGTGATGAGTAGCTTGATGTTGCTAGTGCAGTAATCATTCATTTAGTATATTAAAATGTTTCATGTTGCTGGATTTTATATTGAATACTTGAGTTTTTTATGCACTGCCATACCCTATATATGTTTAATCATTGTAATATCTATGTGCTAGATACATGATATTTATGTAGATTATGAGACCTTAACTATTATTTAGTTTGTCTCCCTTTGTCAGATATAACCTATTATTTGAGGAATTGAAGCTTTGTTCTTTTTTATCTCATTGTGGTGTAAATATCCTTTAGTTTCATAAAAGTGATTTTAATTCTATTAGTGATTTTAGTTCCATATTAATTGTAATGCAGGATGCACTAGTTACTTTGGTTGTTGCTGTGCACTTTGGAAGTGATGCATTTAAGATAGGGTGTGTCGTTTTTGTTGTTTTCCTTATTCTGGTATTTGTAACAAGATCGTTGTTAAAGTTGGAGGAATGTGAGATAGTCCTGGTTTTCCATGTTGGGTTTATGTTGTGATTCAGAGCATGTTTAGATAACTTAATTGTGCTTTACAATGTTTGTTATTGTGTATGTGATATATACAGGGATGTTTCCATTTTCTTTACAATGTTATTCTCTATGTTGAGTGTAGACATCAACTTCAAATTTTTTTCATACTTGAAAAAGTAAATCTGTGTCTTTCTCTCTATCTACATTTTTTTAACATAAACAACCAGCATTGCAGTGTTGGTTTCAGATTCAATTTTGTAAAATTAAATGTTATATTTAGAGGGAAATTTAGCTGCTAATTTTTGCAGGTAGAGCAACTTCATTAAGGTACCTTCATTAATCCGGGAAAGTTTGAGTTTCTTGGTAGTATTATAATTAAATGAAGCCAATAGACCCCTAGCCATATAGTAATATACAAAATGTGTTCAATAATGAAGTCTTACTGCTCTTTAATCAAAAACTGGCAGTTGTTTTTAGCAGTTTTATTTTCTAATTTATTTTATAAAAAATTTATTTCCTTTTCAATCTGGTTTCATTTTTAAGCCATTTTAATGTAATTTGATTTGATTGAATTTCAATTTTAATGTAATTATTAACCTGAGAAAAACAACTGCAAGGGTGAAACAATTTTATAATTTTATCAAAATAAGTGAAATAATAAACAATAACTCTAATTTTTTTTATATTGATTTATTTTTTAAATTTATAGTAATTTAGATTCCTTTTGCTATTTAATTTAAATGTTTAATGCTGTTATAACCCAGAGAGTTCTATGCTAGACATCACCAACACTGCCATCACAAAAGGTTAATGGTTTGATTATCCCATCTGCAATGCTGTGCTCTATACAAGGGGAAAACATTTAGCTTTCAAATCACACAGTCCACCTATCTTTAATTAAGTAACGTTTTGAGAAACTGCTTACATGACTAAACAGTAGGAACAGTATATAATAGACAAGTGATTCATTGTCTTCTGTTACAGACTTCAGCTTTTCCAATGACTAAGTTGAGAGAAGTACAATCTCTGGCAGCTTGGCACATCCTTAATATGTTATACAAGAATTAAGCTTTCAAATAGTATCTCAGTTATTCAAATAGTATCCAATTAATGGTATCCAATTTATTCAAATACCCCAGTTATTCAACAGTACCCTAGTTATTCTAATAGTACCCCAATTATCCAACCAGCTAATTATATGCTCAATGCTTCTCAGGTTCCCTTTACTTTTATATACAGAATTGGTAAAAGCTTGTGGCATAATGGTTAGAGTGTTGGACTTATGATGATAAGAGTATGAGTTCAGTTCTTTGTCTGGGTGTCACTGGTGTCCTTGGACAAGGTACTTCATTTCACACTGTTCCACTCTTCTCACCTGCAAATAAATACAAGCAGTAGCTGGGTGTTAACCCTTGGACAAACTCTTTCCTCTTTTCACAGGTTTCAGTCGTTTGACTGCAGCCATGCTGGAGCACCACCTTCAAAATTTTAGTTGAACGACTGATCCCAGTATTTGATGTTTTTAAGCCTGGTTCTTATTCTATCGATTTTCTTTTTGCTGAACCACTAAGTTTCATGTATGTAAATACACCAACATTGGTTGGGGGCAAACACAAACAGAAACACACACACACATATGATGGGCTTCTTTCAGTTTCCATCTACTCAATCCACTCACAAGGCTACAGTAAAAGACTCTTGCCAAAGGTGCCATGCAGTGGGATTGAACCCGGAGCCATGTGGTTGGGAAGCAAGCTTCTTACTACACAGCCACTTCTGCACCTATTTTTCGTTTGCAAGTGAGTCTTGAACTCTCATAAGCCTTGTACTCATGTACAATACCTGAGAAATTGCGATAATCTCTGGCTTAATGAACCTTTTACTGCTTTATATCCATTCAGTGTTTTAAATGTTTCCATGCTTTGATAAGTAGGTTGTTTGACAATTTGGTGTCTTTCCAACTGAAGGTAACATCTGTTTTTAGCTCATGATCCTGCTAACTCCAAGAAGACTGGTATCAGCAGGTTTGCATGCTATAGTCTTGGACTCATCAAAATAGTTGCAGTAGTAGAGATTGAACTTACGACGATGTGATTAGTATTCTCTCACCTCTACAATCCCCTGTCATTGTGTCTCCCTGTTTACCTTTTCTTCTTTACTGTGTCTCTCTTGATGAATATGAGATTAGATAACTTTCCTCTCTCTCTCTCTTGACGTTTTTCTCTCTCTCTTTTCCTTTCATGCTCTTCACCTTTTTTTTTTTACCTGAGCAAATCAAACAGATTTCAGATGGTGAGAAAATGGGATCTGGGGACATTTTGTGCTTAGTCTGTGAGATGTATTTGTGATAACAGAATATGTAGTTGTGATAACTGTGTATAGTTCTGACGACAATGTGTAGTTGTGATGTCAATGTGTAGTTGTGATGACAGTGTAGTATCAAAATTAAATAATGAAGCTTGAGTAGAGAACCTGTTATGAAATTTGTTGATTTTTGTTGTTTTATCTCCTCATCAACCCTCATCAAACACACTTATGATCAAAAGCATTCCAGCTTTGACCATTCCATCTGTTTTGTGTATATCGATGACATCATTGTCCTCTTTATTCTTCTTTATTTAAGATAGCAAGGTGTAAGTTGAGGGAGGTTTTGGTACTTTTTAAATCTTTTTATTTGCTACATCCAGGGGAAGGAGTGGAGCTCATAACCTTTGTAGACCTCACCCCACAAAACTGGGGAGAGTGATGCTGGTAATTTTTTGTTCAAACTGTTGTAGGTCAACACCTGCAGGAAAGAGATTCCAGAGGGATTGATGTTGTGGGGAGAAAGGACTAGGTTAGTGTGGGAAAATAGGACACAGCAAGATTGACAAAAGGTGGAAAGACAAGTGCGAGGAAAAGTACTTGAGTGGTGGAGGTAAAAGACCAATTAATTCTGAGGAACAGAGGCCATTATGGGAGTGATAGAGAGAGGAGATAGTGCACTTAAGGGCCAGGGGCTGGAGCTAGTCTGTTAGTGATTGAATTTCTATTGAATTTTCTGATGTAGTCCAGGATGCTTGTGTACCTGGCACTAGCACTGTCCCTAATGTGGGAGCGATGCTTCTGTGCTAATTCTTGAAAGCTGAGTGACTGTATAGACCAGGGTCAGTGAAGTGCTCAATATTAACCGGTAGGGCCATATGTGGCTTTCCAAGGGCTTGATATTCCAACTATATCAATATAATATAACTGAATTTTTATTCCTTATCTATTTCGTTAAGTATTTTCATTTAATTGTTTAAAATATTTGAAATTAAAAAGTGCTAATGACACAAAAAATGGAGGAATTATTGTTTTTAAATCAAGAATTTTTTTTGCTAGTTATACATTTTGATTTCATTTTAGAAGTTTACATGACCGGGTACCAATAAATGATCAATGATTCCATGAAGGGGTCAATTATATAAAAATTACTGTCACTTGGTATAGAGGCTTTCTCGTTAGCTTCATTATGAAACATAAATTAATGAAGAATCTGTCTACACATAGGACATGTATTAATAATAATATTCTGTAAGATCTTGGGACAAGGTGAGATATTTGAGGGGAGGAGAAGCAACTAATTATATCAACCCATGTGAATGACTGGTACTCCATTAGGTCAAACTTGGAAGGATGAAAGACAAAAATTTACCTTGTCAGGGTTTGAACTCTGAATGTAAAGACTGGGAGCAAATAACACAAGGTATTTTTTTTTTAGTTGCTCTAACGATTCTGCCAATTCCTTGCTTTACATGTTGTAACTCATCAGAACATTCTGTAAAGTGTTTGTTAAGGATATAACAACATCAATACGGGTATGGTTGGATTGGCAATTTCTTGGCTGAGATGGAGGAGGAGAACTTTATATCTAAAGGGCTGAAAGTGAAAGTCTGCAAATGCAAATCCATTTGTAATGCATCTTTTATATGAAGGACATTTCAAATATAATACTCTTCCAGGTTGGTTGCATGTCTTCCATTTGACAATCTCCTTAGGTAATCAATTCTGGTTTGAATGGATTATGTCCAGAAAGATCAGGAATATTGTATGCTACTTGTTGCAGTGCTTCATAAATAACTCTTGATAATTGATACCATTCCAGTACACCAACTCTGCTAAGGCCAATTTTGCTTGCAATTACCTTATGGCCATATGTCACATAGCTCTCTTGTTAAGTATTTACGCCAGATCAAAATACCTGGATGCAGGCATCACATGGCATTTACATGCATCACACTATTGATAGTGTCATCATCATCATCATCATCATCATCATCATCATCATCATCTTGTTCACTTTTCCATGCTTGTATGGGTCAGATACAATTTGTTGATACAGTTCTATATTTAAGAGATGAGGAATTATGTACATTATTTACATTATTTACCGTGCTGCCCCCTCAAAATAAGGGTAGAGGAACATCGCAAAGCTGTGACACGAGGAGGTATTGATAAATCGGGTATAGCTGATCATGTATGGAAAAATGGAGACCACCTCTTCCTGTGGGATGAAGTTAAAATAATAGACAGAGAACACCACTGGAAAATATGAAAACTAAAAGAAGCAGCACATATGCTAGGACACAACAACCTCCTAAGCAGACAGAGTGCAGATATGAGCAGCATATGAGAACTAGTATTAAGGAAGGTTAGGAGAATATTAAATTTATAAGCCCTAAAATTCACTCCATAATTACCCATGGGCATATGGTGTAGTGGTTAAGAGTGCAGGCTACTAACCCCAAGATTCCGAGTTTGATTCCAGGCAGTGACCTGGATAATAATAATAATAATAATAACATTAAAAAAATACCTTAGGAACGAGAACCCAAGTTCGAAATTTCCCCAAGAAGGCTAGAGGGTATATCAGCGAAAGCGTTGTGTTAACAAACAAGATGAGGACAAATATCTGTCAAATGTAAATAATGTACAATTTGTTGAGGCAGATTTTCTATGGCCAGATGCCCTTGCTGTCACCAACCTTCACCTGTTTTCAAGCAAGTGATTACTCCCCTGGTCTAACAGGGGATAGACTAGGGGACTTTTATCAAACAATGGACCTAGACATGACCACAAGCCTTTTTATTTGCAAAGAAAGAGTAACATATCAGGATATATTGAGAAGCCTAACGTGCTTTTGCAGTTGATTGCGACCATACAGCACTGCCTGTATTTGATAGTGCAGTTCTTATTTTGTTTAGAGTCAATGAACAGACATAATATCATATCAAATATCATATTCACATTATAAATATTATAAATATAACACTATGTGTGTGTGTATGTGTGTGTGTGTATGTGTGTGTGTGTGTGTGTGTGTGTATGTGTGTGTGTGTAGCAGTTTCAAATTTTGGGACAAGGCCAGCAATTTTACATTGGCTCCAGTGTTCAACTGGTACTTATTTTATTGACCTTGAAAGGATGAAAGGCAAAGTCAACCTCAGAAGAATTTGAACTCAGAATGTAAAGATGGATGAGGAACCTCTAAACATTTTAGCCCTGCTTGCTAATGATTCTGCCAGCTTGCTGCCTTAATATCTGTCTGTCTGTCTGTCTCTATGTATGTATAAATATATATGTATGTATATATGTATATGTATGTGTATATATATATATATATATATATATATAT